>NC_142798.1:48901485-49148985 GCF_049724085.1 Artemia sp. Qi Xiang Cuo | reverse complement strand
CTCGATTAAGTTAGGTTAGGTTAAGTGAGGTTAGGTTAGCCCCTGTACGCTTCACTGAGGTTAGCTTAGGTTAGGTGAGAGACAGGCAAAAAGTTAGGTGTATGATTAGGTTAGGTTAGGTTAGATTAAATTAGGTTAGGTTAAGTTAGGTTAGGCAAGGTTAGCCTACGTACGCGCGCGTACGTAGGCTAACCTAGCTAACCTAACTTTGCTGTATCTAGTTTGTGCTGTGTGTAAGTTTGCTGTGCATGTAGTTTTTGCTGTGCATGTAAGTTTGTTGCATGTGAGGTGTAAGTTTTTGTGTGTGTAAGCTGTGTAAGTTTGTGTGTGTAAGTTGTTGTGTGTGTGTGTGTAAGTTTGTGTGTTTGTGTGTGTGTGTAAGTTTTTGTGTATGTGTGTGTAAGTTTGTGTGTGTGTGTGTGTGTGTGTGTATGTGTGTAAGTTTTTGTGTGTGTAAGTTTTGGCGTGTGTTTGTAAATTTTTGTGCGTGTGTGTGTGATTTTTGTGTGTGAATGTGTGTGTTTGTAATGTTTTGTGTTTGTGTGTGTTTGAATTTTTGTTGTGTTCTTGTGTTAGTTTTTGTGTGTGTGTGTGTGTATGTGTGAGTGTGTGTGTATTATGTATTTTGTGTGTTAGTCTGTGTTTTGTGTGTGTGTGTGTGTGTGTATTTTTTTTTGTTAATGAAATTTTTTGTGTTAATGTAATTTTTAGTTTGAAAGTGTAAGCTTTTGTGTGTGTGTGTGTGTAAGTTTTTTTGTGTGAGTAAGTTTTGGTGTGTGTGTGTGTGTAAGTTTTTGTGTGTTTGTGTAAGTTTTTGTGTGTCTAAGATATTGAGTGTGGATATAAGTTTTTTGTGTGTTTGTGTAATTTTGTGTGTGTGTGTGTGTAAGTTTTTGTGTGTTTTAGTTTTTGCGTGTGTGTGTTTGTTTGTGTGTGTGTGTGTGTGTGTGTGTTTCTTTTTTTTTGTGTTTTTATGTTTTGGCGTGTGTGTGTTAGTTTTTGTGTGTGTGTGTGTTTTATTTTTGTGTGTGTGTGTGTGTGTGTAAGTTTTTGTGCATGTGTGTGTGAGTTTTTTTTGTGTTCATTTGTAATTTTTTTTGTATTTTTGTGTTTGTTAGTTTTTGTGTGTGTGTGTGTATGTTTTGGGGTGTGTTTGTGAGTTTTCGTGTGTGTGTGTGTGTGTTTGTAAGTTTTGTGTTTGTGTTTGTGTGTAATTTTTATTTTTCATGTAAGTTTTTGTGTGCATGTAAGTTTTCGTGTGGATGTGTAAGTTTTTGTGTGTGTGTGTGTGTGTGTGTTAGTTTGTGTGTGTTTGTAAGTTTGTGTGTGTGTGTGTGTGTGTGTGTTAGTTTTGGCGTGTGTGTGTAAGTTTTCGTGTGTGTGTGTGTGTAAGTTTTCGTGTGCATGTGTAAGTTTTTGTGTGTGTTAGTTTTGGCGTGTGTGTGTAAGTTTTCGTGCGTGTGTGTGTGTGAGTTTTTTTGTGTTCATGTGTAAGTTTTTGTGTGTGTGTGTTTGTGTGTGTGTGTTAGTTTTTGTGTGTGTGTATGTTTGTGAGTGTGTGTGTATTTTTTTGTGTGTGTGTGTGTGTGTGTGTGTGTCAGTTTTTGTGTGAATGTAAGTTTGTGTGTGAATGTTAGTTTTAGTGTGCATGTGTCAGTTTTTGTGTGTGTGTGTGTGTTAGTTTTTGTGTGTGTGTGTGTAAGTTTGGGAGTGTGTGTGTAAGTTTTCGCGTGTGTGTGTAAGTTTTCATGCGTGTGTGTGTGTGTAAGCTTTTGTGTGTGTGTGTGTAAGTTTTTGTGCGTGTGTGTAAGTTTTTGTGTGTGTGTAAGTTTTTGTGTGAATGTTAGTTTTTGTGTGAATTTAATTTTTTGCTTGTTGGTCTTAGTTTTTGTGTGTGTGTGTGTAAGTTTTTGTTTGTCTTAGCTTTTGTGTGTTGATGTTAGTTTTTTTGTGTGCATGTGTTAGTTTTTGTGTGTGTGTGTGTGTGTGTGTGTGTGTAAGTTTTTGTGTGTGTTTTAGTTTGTTTGTTTTTGTTTGTTTTGTGTGTGTGTGTGTGTGTAAGTTTTTTTGTGTGTGTGTAAGTTTTTGTGTGCATGTAAGTTTTTGTGTGCATGTAAGTTTTTTCGTGTGGGTGTAAGTTTTTGTGTGTGAGTGTAAGTTTTTGTGTGTGTAAGCTGTTGTGTGTGGGTGTATGTTTTGTGTGTGTGTGTGTGTAAGTTTGTGTGTGTTTGTGTGTGTGTGTGTAAGTTTTTGTTTGTGTAATTTTTGTGTGTGTGTTTGTGTGTGTAAGTTTGTGTGTGTGTGTGTATCTGTAAGTTTTTGTGTGCATGTAAGTTTTGACGTGTGTGTGTAAGTTTTTGTGTGTGTGTGTGTGTGTGTAAGTTTTTGTGTGTCTAAGCTTTTGTGTGTGTAAGTTTTGACGTGTGTGTGTGTCAGTTTTAGTGTGTGTGTGTGTAAGTTTGTGTGTTGATGTGAGTTTTTGTGTGGATGTGTTTGTTTTTGTGTGTGTGTGTGTGTGTTTGTGTGTGTTTAAGTGTTTGTGTTTGCGTATGTTTGTGTGTGTGTGTGTGTAAGTTTTTGTGTGTGTGTGTGTGTGTTATTTTTTGTGAGTGTGTGTAAGTTTCTGTGTGAATGTAAGTTTTTGTGTGCATGTAAGTTTTTGAGTGTGTGTGTAAGTTTTTGTGTGTGAGTGTCAGTTTGTGTGTGTCTAAGACTTTGTGTGTGTGTGTAAGTTTTTGTGTGTCTAATATTTTGTGTGTGGATGTAAGTTTTTTGTTTGTTTGTGTGTAATTTTTTGTGTGTGTGTAAGTTTTTGTGTGAATGTAAGTTTTTGTGTGCATTTAAGTTTTTGCGTGTGTGTGTTTGTTTTTGTGTGTGTGTGTGTAAGTTTTTGTGTGTGTTTTTTTTGGCTTGTGTGTGTAAGTTTGTGTGTGTGTGTGTGTGTGTGTGTAAGTTTGTGTGTGTGTGTGTGTGTGTGTAAGTTTGTTTGTTTTTGTTTTTTTTTATGTGTGTGTCTATTTGTGTTTGTTTGTTTTTTTCTGAGTGTGTGTGTGAGTTTTCGTGTGTGTGTGTGTGTGTGTTATTTTTTGTTAATTTGTGTGAGTTTTTTTGTGTTCTTGTGTATGTTTTTGTGTATGTGTGTGTGTGTGTAAGTTTGTGTGTGTGTGTGTGAGTTTTTTCGTGTGTGTGTATTTGTTCGTGTGTGTGTGTGTGTGTTTGTATTATTTGTTTTTTATTTTTATGTTTTTATTTTATGTTTTCATTATATTTTTTGTGTGCCTTTAATTTTTCGTTTGAAGTTGTAAGTTTGTGTTTTTGTGTGGGTGTGTGTTTTTGTGTGTTTGTGTGTGTGTTTGTGTTTCTGTTTGTGTGTGTGTGTAAGTTTTGGCGTGTGTGTGTCTGTTTTCGTGTGTGTGTGTTTTAGTGTTCGTGTTGTTTTTTTTTTGTGTTTTTTTTTTTTTTGTTGCGTTTTTTTTTTTTTTTTCGTGTGTGTGTGTGTGTGTGTATTTTTTGTGAGTGTGTGTGTGTGTGTGTGTGTGTAAGTTTTTGTGTGTGGGTGTGTGAGTTTTTGTGTTCTTGTGTAAGTTTTTGTGTGTGTGTGTGTGTAAGTTTGTGTGTGTGT
This sequence comes from Artemia sp. Qi Xiang Cuo, assembly GCF_049724085.1. Lineage (NCBI taxonomy): Eukaryota > Metazoa > Arthropoda > Branchiopoda > Anostraca > Artemiidae > Artemia > Artemia sp. Qi Xiang Cuo. The sequence continues at coordinate 49,145,363 of NC_142798.1, read as the reverse complement.
GTATGTTTTGGTGTGTGTGTGTGTGAGATTTCTTGTTTTTGTGCGTGTAAGTTTTGTGTGTGTGTGTGTGTGTGTGTATTATTTTTTGTGAATGTCATTTTTTTTGTGCATTTAAGTTTTAGTGTTCATGTTTAAGTTTTTATGTGTGTGTGTGTGTGTGTAAGTTTTTGTGTTTTTAAGTTTTGGAGTGTGTGTGTAAGTTTTAGTGTGTGTGTGTGTGTGTAAGTTTTGTGTGTGTGTGTGTGTGTGCAAGTTTTTGTTAGTGTGTGTGTGTGTTTTTTTGTGTTGTTGTGTAAGTTTGTGTGTGTGTGTGTGTGTGTGTAAGTTTTTGTGTGTGTGTAAGTTTTGACGTGTGTGTGTGTAAGTGTTTTTGTGTGTGTGTTTGTGTGTGTGTAAGTTTTTGTGTGAATGTAAGTTTTTGTGTGCATGTAAGTTTTAGTGTGTGTTAGATTTTGCGTGTGTGTGTAAGTTTTCTTGTGTTTGGTTGTTTTCGTGTGTGTGTGTGTGTGATTTTTTTTGTGTGTGTGTAAGTTTTTGTGTGCGGGTAAGTTTGTGTTTGCATGTTTGTTGACCGGGGGAGGACCTATGTGGCCCAGGAAGGGCGTTTGGGGATCAGGAGGCCCTTGAGGATTGAGTGGTCTTTTGGGAGCCCGGGGGACCTTTGTGGACCGGGGGAGGGCCCTTGGGAGCCCGGTGGTCTTTTGGGAGCCCTGTGGGCCTTTGGAGGTCCGGGGGGCAGTTGGGGGCCTGGGGGACATTTGGGGACCGGTGAAGGGCCTTTGGGACCCCGTTGGTCCTTTGGGAGCTCGATGGGGCTTTGGGGGGCCCGGGGATGGCCTTTGTGGCACTGGGAGGGCTTTTGGGGATCTGGTGGACCTTTGGGGACCGGGGAGGGCCTTTGGGGCTCGGGTATGGCCGTTTTGGGGTCTGGGGGCCCTTTGGGACCCCGTTGGTCCTTTGGGAGTCCGGTGGACCGTTGGGTGCCGGGGGAAGGCCTTTGGGGGTCCGGGGGGCCAGTGGGGAGCGGGGGTGACCTTGGGGGTCGTTGGTTGGTCGTTTGTTAGCGTGGGGTGGGCCTTTGGGGGGCCCGGGTATGGCATTTGGGGGTCTGGGTGGGCCTTTGGGGGCTCCGGTGGCCCTTTGAGACCTTGGGGGGCCTTTGGGGGGCGGGGGGAGGGCGTTGGGGGCGCAGGGTGGACCTTTGGGGCACAGGGAGGGCCTTGGGGGCACAGGGAGGGCAGTTGAGGGCTTGGGGGGAATTCGGGGACCGGTGGAGGGACTTTGGGATCCCGTTGGTCCTTCTGGAGCTCGTTGGGCATTTGTGGGTCCCGGGGATGGCCGTTGGGGGTCTGGGTGGGCCTTTGGGGGCTTGGGGGGCCTTTGAGGACCGGGGGGCTTCTTTTGGGGCACAGGGAGGGCAGTTGAGGGTCTGGGGGACATTTAGGGACCGGTGGAGGGCCTTTGGGATCCCGTTGGTCCTTCGGGAGCTCGATGGGCCTTTGGGGGACCCGGGGATGGCCTTTGGGGGTCTGGGTGGGCCTTTGAGGACCGGGGGCTTCCTTCGGGGTTGGGGTGGGGTATGAGAAGCCTTTGGGGTTGGGGTAGAGGACCTCGCAACACTGTTAAAATACAACTTGTGTATTATAACGACCACACTCAAAACCTCTTCCAAAATCTCTTCAAAAATCATCTCTTAAAATGTCTCTAGCTGTTTCGCCGAAATAGTTCCATAAAATAGCTAAAACGGTTTCGCCAAAATTATCCCTAAACGGAATTTCGGCATGTTCCTTTTGTTTGGCATCTCTGCGCCAATGCATTTCAAATTATTTGGAAACCTTTTCGCGCGCTAAGATCAATACGTCTGCTCGGAAACGATTCTCTTGTTAGAAACAACAAATTAATTTCTCTTTCGTGAATCAATTCTCTATAGAACAACAAATTAATTCCCCTTTTGTGCCAATCAATCAATCATGACATCATGTGTGATCTAACTGTTTCTCGGTGACAATTCTCTTTGGAAATGCAAGGACATTAATTAACCTGACGTCATCTGTCAGACATTAATTAACTGTTTCCGGGAACCTCATAACATCTGGCTCGAATAACAATAACAAATACTATTTCTGGATCATAACATCCGCCTCGAACAGGAAGGAAGTGTCATTAACTGTTTCTCGGAACCTCATAACATCTGGCTCGAATAACAATAACAAATACTATTTCTGGATCATAACATCTGGCTCGAATAACAATAGCAAATACTATTTCCGGATCATAACATTTGGCTTGAACAGGAAGGTAGTGTCATTAACTTTGATTCGAACAGCAATAACATTGACCCCATTAACTACGTGGTCTCCATATGACTCTGTTCAAAACAACAACAACATTGACCTTGGCATTTGGCTCGGAAACAATAACAACATTGACATTCGCTAAGAGCGTGCCAAAAACACACCTGGAGAAAGAGGTCATGGAGAAAGAGGTCATTGACCCTGTCCTCATTAAACTATGTAAAAAAGTTGTAGGTGGCAGCAGGGGTGAGGGATCGGACTCAATAAGGCATCTCTACTTTTGACAACCTGGATCTACATACTATCTTTTGATTTACTTTAACATCCCTGAAAGTTTCAACTTAATACCGCTAACCATTCCTGAGCAGAATCATCTTTATATCCTCAGCGGTCCCTGAAATATTGACGACACACCATTTTGACAACTTGGATACATCTAATTTATTTTAATGTGGTTTATTACTCTCCTCAATATTCCAAAAAAGTTTCAACTGAATACCATTAGCTATTCCTCAGATATTGGAGATACGTCGTTTTGACAACTTGTTTGAACATATTTCAGCACCTTAAATCTTTCTTTTTAATTCAATATCCATCGCAAAATTACCCGAAAGTCGACTTAATACCCATATCCGGTCCTGAAAAATTGCAGATATATCTTTTTTGACAACCTGGACCCATTTAGTGTCTTTTAATTTAGTTCAACATCCCCTCGACATTCCCTGAAAGTTTCAACTGAAGTGGTAGTAGTGGTAGTTGCAGTAGTAGAAGTAGCAGTAGTATTAGTGACAGTAGTAATAATAGTAGTACTAGTAGTAGTAGTATCAGTTGCAGCAATAGTTAGAACTAGTAGTCAAAAGTCGTAGCAGTAGTCGCAGGTAGTAGTAGTAGTCACAAGTAGTAGTAGTAGTTGGAAATAGTCGTAGCAGTCGCAAGTAGTGGTAATAGTCCTAAGTAGCATTAATAAGTCTCAAAAAATAGTAGCAGTCGCAAGTGGTAGTAGTACTCGCAAACAGTAGCAGTAGTCGCAAGTAGTGGTAGTAGTCCTAAGTAGCATTAATAAGTCGCAAAAAATAATAGCAGTCGCAAGTAGTAGTAGTACTCGCAAACAGTATCAGTAGTCGCAAGTAGCAGTAGTAATAGTAGCACAACTATCCTGTAATACTATATACATACTGCGTTTTGGTAAGGTCAGCATCCTTCTTAACATAATCTGATAGTTTCAAATTAATATCCTCTGTCGATATTGCTGATACGCCCTTTCGACAACCTGCATGCATGTACATAATGAATTTTCTTTTAGTTCAACATCCCTCTCAAAATCCCCTAAAATTCATCATTACACCCTTAGCCCTTTTAGAGACCCAAGATCAAGCATTACCTCTTTTCCCAATAACAAACCTTATGCGTAAGCAATAGACAAGTTCTAACAACCAGCCCCTGCACCAGGGGCTATGGGGGGAATGTTATCCCCAGAGCTACTATTATTTGACCTTCCAACTATTTTGAACATAATGGCTATCTAAAAATTTGGATTGCAGGTCTTTGGGGGGAAGGTGGCTAAAAGGGGCGTGAGACTGGGGCCGGTGCCCTCCGATCACCTTTGCCTCTTAAAAGTGGCACTAGAACTCTAGCACGTACGCAGGGAAGCCTCCGAGCCCAGGCCCCCCGAAATCTCACGATTTTTTCATTTTCCTATAATTTCCTGATACTTCTCACGGAATGAGGGTTTTGAAGGATTTGCCCCCCTCCCCCTGAAAAAACTCCTGCGTACGTGCCTGCTAGAACTTCCAATCAAATTAGCACTTTCCGAAGTTTCTACGATCCCCCTTCCATATAAAGTAGCTCTAGGAAAACAAGAAATAATACATTGATGGTTTATGGCTCATTACTACAGGCAACACTAGTGCGTTGACTGATACACTAGTTATGATAAAATATTAGGAATACGACTCTCATGAAATCGCGAAACGACAATAATTACGGAATAAAATAATCTCATTGTTTATCAGCTTTCAGCAGCGTATTAGCTTTCTAAGATTCTTTCAAAATACGATTATTAATGAATTTTAGATATAATGACTAATCAGCATAACTTGTCAGCACTAAGCAACAAAATACATTTTAAATGTTTTTAATTTTTTTACTTTAATAAACAAAAATTATTAAAACTTTAAAGAATAAATATAAGTATATGTATATTAAACTGACAATCCACGATCATTTGTTTTTTTCAGTAAAGTGCAAATTATGTTGTAGTCTTGAGAAGGCATGGGGGCTCTCAGAACTACTCATGTTAATTTTCGCTCATTTTGAGTTTGACACGGTTATTTATCGTTATTCCTGTTTGTTTAGGGTTGCATTTATTTATTGATGGTGATTTGTGGTAGGTTTACGCTTGGAAGATTATTTGACTTTATTTCTGCTCACTTTTCACTTTTACCGTTCTTTGAAAAACTTGTTTTGCGGAAAAAGTTTTTTAAATTAATTTAGAAACAGAGCAAACTATTAAGCTTGATAGCAATACCTTTAAATTACCAAAGATAAATGATGCTAATGGGGGAAGGGTATGTGTCCTTATCATGGGCGTAGGGAAGGGGGGGGCAGGGAGGGCAGCTGCCCCCCCCCCTAGAACTTCAAATTTACGCTAGATATTAAAGAGAAATTTTCATATGCTCGAATTTTTTGTTGGATGTTACCTGGTAGATCGTTAAAAAAGCTGGAAACAAAAAAAAATTTCCAAACATCGTTCGCAATATCAACATTTACGTTTCAATCTTCAATATTGGTTTTCGGTCCGATATATAGATATGAGACTGACCCACGATCGGCTGATTTTGACTTGTTTAAATCTCTATAAGTTGATTCAAGCGATAAGAAGTTGCTGAGCATGCCAAAGCAAAAGTAACTCATTCAATACCATCCTTGAAAAAGACAATTAGAAATACTCCACCATTTTTCCACCTCCTCAGTTAGCGTAAAGTCTCTTGCTCCAGTCTCCTTCCAAAAGTGGACCTTAAGTTCTTCAGTTGCTACTTTTTGATAATTATAATGTTGTGAACAGAATTCCCTTTCTTGCTCTTCAGCTCAATAAGAATGTAATCACCAGCCTTGACTTTCTCAGTGTCAAATTAGAAGTTGCTGGTTGGGGGCACGTCTTCGATGTCTATGCTGGGGTCTGAAGAGTTGTTGTATACAGGATCATCTACGTCAGAATCGCCACTCTAACTGTAACTCTTGTTGCGAGAGACACGCCATTTGCTTTTTAGTCTTTTGACTTGTCCGACTTTCTTCTGTTCCAGGACTAGGGCTTTTTGACAGATACAGCTTTTATCCTAGCAGTAATGCATTCTTTCATGGGGGTGTCAGTGAGCACTTCTGACTTTTTACTATTTTTTTCCTCTTGATTTTTCGTATTGAGCCTTTTGGAAAGGGGTTTGCATGGACGATCTCTTTAAAGAATTACCTGTTGGCCTTTGCTTCTCATTTAGAGATAGAACCTATACTGTGTGTATTTCAGGGTTTATGTTAAAGGAGTCTAAATGTTACACATGACTTGCTCTGAGCATAGAAACTTCTCTGGCAAGTGTTTTACTAGATGTGGTAGGCATTCTGTCTGAGACACATGATAAGAAGAACTGATAATCCTTGAAAACATCTTTAATTGTGGGGTAGACACCACTTGCTATGATTCCACTGATTATATTCTCAGGAGTGAAAGCCTTTGGATATGCTTTCCCCAGCAGCTCAGCAATGTTATTCAATGATATAACTTTACATTTGTGGGCAGTCATAAAACTTGCGGCTTCATGGTTATAGCAGGCCTTAAGGCACCCCATGACTATCATTTCTAGAGGTTGTAGTTTGTGAGTAGTGTAGGGAAGGACAGTTAAAAGGACAACACTATTATTTTTTAGCTAGATCAAGCAATTCAATGGTGTATCGGCTGATCTAGTGTTCTAATTTCAGATGTACAGGTGACTGTTTGGAGGGTTTGACTTGATTGATAAAATGCTGCAAGTAAAGCAAAGAATGAGAGGCAGTCATCCAGCCAGAAGTATTTTCTGAGCTGATCGTGATGGTTCCTGGTAAAGCTCCCCTGAGTAAAATTTACGGACAATGTTTCTGTGGGGAAATAAGTAGAGGAAGGACTGTGTTCCCAACGCATTAACACCAGCACAAATCGTGGTCAACTGACCTCTTTCTGCTGACGTGACCTTCCCTACTTACTTCTGGCCTCGCTGTGCAATGATTTTACCAGGCTTGTGGATGTTATCAGACCTGATTCGTCAAAATTTCAAATGTCTTGTGGTGTGAACATGTGTTTATATAGGCCTCGCTCCAGGTTGTTAAGGAAAGTTCCTGCACTGTGATCATTGAAAGCAGTTGGCCTTCATAAGCTGGTACCCTTTGGCGTTCTTACTGATAGATTTGTAAGGCGATTCATAAAACCACGGTACCAATCTTTACCTGTACTTATTCCACTATCTCCACTGCCTTTGCAGTTTCATTATCCGGTACTTTTATACTCTTAATAATGGCATAAGTGTATGCAAATTTACACGTTTCTAAGGGAATACAGTCGAAAGCATATCAGCTATCGTTTACAAGTAAGTTTTTAGTCTTTTTTCTTGTTCCTCTGTAAATATTTATCATGTGTTGTAATAGGGTGTAAGGAAACTTAGGTCCAGACTTTTTAGAGGGATATTCAGCTTCTCAGCCTTTTTTTTATGTAGTCTTGCAGCGTTCCTCTAGGGACAGCCATGGCACTTCTAGAGATTCAAACTGACTTCTTGTGAAATAAAACAGAAATAATTACTGTTGTATTTTCTTCCGGATCATAGCCACCTTTCTTTCTTTTCTCTTTTGTTTTAATTTTAAGCATTTTATCTTGAATGAAATTTAACAGGAAAAAATGGAACTTCAGTTCACCTACTGTTCTGACAGGATTAAACAACGCCAGAATTAACACAGTTTGGGGTTTTTAGCTTGCCTTCAACCTTTAAATATGCTGTTTACACAGCTTTTACAAGCATAGCCCACTTTTGGACATCTTGGTACGGCATGCTGAATTTACCCCAGGTATTGTGGCCGAACTCGGGAGTTCGCTATCCCGAAGGATGAAAAAATACTAACAGCAAACTGGTGAAGATGGCACGTCTCAGAAGCTGCCAAAAACAGGCAAATAATAAGAGAGTACAATGTGAGTTTACAACGCAATTTTTCTAGTATTCGTAATTAGGCGTAGGCTTTCAGACAAAATTGAACAAAATTTCAGAGTTAATCCCCTTAAAACCTGATCCAATCTGATATTTTTGGTAAAAGTATTAATTAAGGTCAGACATTTTAAAAACATACACTGCCATCTGTCAGAGCTTTTATAATCCACCAGAAGCCCCATAGGTTCTTATATTGAAACTGTTTGCTTTGGCTAAACGTGGGCCAGTCTTCCCTATACCAATTTTGATATTTAATTTTGCCCAACTGTAAAATTTTGAATTGAATTCTTAGAAGAAGCTGTAATCCAACCATAATATGATTTGTGTCAAATCGCCTTTGTGGTGTTTATGTTATCTGGGAATTGAAATTAGGATATTCGGTCTCTTATATTATACTGTTGCAGGAAAAGTAGAACATGGAAAATGTTAAAGGCCGAGTTTTAGCGAAATATAGAATGACTATTTTCTAAAGACCTATATTCAAAGGACCTCGGGAAGTATTAGTAAGACCCCTCCCCCCTCCATCACAGAAGCGGCTGCCCCCTCTACACAAGATGCTACCTACGCCCATGGTCCTTATATATTTTACTCCCCCTTTTAGATTTTGAAGAATACCATTTTTGGTATTTTCATTGAAAAATGCCTTTTTTTAGTTTTTAGGTGGAAAAAAGATTGAGAAAAACAACAAAATTGCCCGCTAGATTTAAAAAAAAGCACAGTTCGCCCCTTCCCCAAGTTTTACGAATTGACGCCATTGCCGGAGATATTTCCTGAATCTTTAGTAGGAAGATGGCAATCAAACCTGTCCTACTTTGATTTCGTTTTCATTGAAGCCTGCGATTCCTGAACATTTCAAAATAACTGTTTTTACCACGGACCATGTAGACACAGATTTGAGAATAAATTAGTGAAAATTATTTCGCCAACTTACTTGTAATTGAAATACTAGCCAATAAAAGGCATTTTTTCACAGTCGATCAGTTTATAAAGTTGAGAATCTGATTGAAGAATCGTTCTTTTAATTACAATATTACTGCCAGATTTGTCCTTGAATTCTCGTCTCAACAGTCTTAATACCAAGGAAGTTTACTAAATTGTACAGTCAGACTACAAGCAAATCCTCGTGTTTCTTAAAAGAAATTATACTTTGAACGACCCGATCATACAAGCAACATTTGTAGTTATGCTGGGAAATTACATTGCTACCATGTCAGCTATACGGAATTCCCCCTAAAAGATTTTAAAGATAAAATATTAGCAAGATTAAAAGAGTTGGTGTTTAAACTAGCAGCCTGAAATAGTTGTTCGCTGGCTGTCAAGTCTGTTCTCAGAAATGCGAGGAAAACTGATTTGAAATTGAGGGGTAAAAAACGAGAAGGAGTAACACAGTGATATAACCATTCTGCTCTGGAGTAGGTCTAGGAGTAAAATCCAAATCTCGACTTCTCCCGGTCCTACTTCAGCTAGATTCATAATTCAAGCATCTCATTGGTAAATTCTATCGAGTAAACAAACCTAGAAACTGAAATTGTAGCATAAAATGACGAGGGAAATGTGTATTCTTTTGAATTTCAGCGTGATATTCAATTTAAGCTTCGAGTTAAATACATAAAGTAAAAAAAAAAAAAAGTTAATTCACGGTTCAGGAATTCCAACTTGCAGGACAAAGGCTGGACCATTTTGCCAAAAGGCCACTGCTCTTCTTAAAACAAAGCTTTAAAAGTTATTTTACGGTAGTTCGTGCGTAACACTAAAATAGAAACATAAATAATTACCTTGAATTAGCTTCAGTCAACTGCTGCAAAACATTTTCAAGTCTATCATTATACTTTTCTTTTATTTTTTGTATTTCAGCACCATGACTCCGCTTCATATTTTCCATCTTGTTTTCTGTGGCTTTTAATAATTCCACTGTTTCATCTTTCAAATTTCGAATATTTTCGGGCCCTTCCACTACAACAACACTTCCCGAGTTTCTCCAGTCACTACTACAGTCTCCAAAGGAATAATCATTGAAAGCCCTTTGAGGCCAATCAAGATTTAAAGATTCTTCTCTAATTCCTCCAAGATGATGAATCAATAAGGATTCTTTCGAGTGATAAACCGGTGAGGTTATATCATCATAATGTCCTGAGTCCGTGAGCGAGGGTGGCTGATGATCATCAAATCTGCCTGGTAAAGAAAGAGGACGGGAACAATTCGCCATATTAGGATGACGAGAGTCAAAAGAATTGAGGGAATTTGATGTGACAGCTTCTAGATTTTTAACACTCTCAGGTGAACTATCACTTCGAACAACAGTGTCTGGTGGACTTCGAATGCGTGAAAGTCGTACTTCAACTAATTCTTTTGTGAGTCGCTGGATTTCACAGTCTTTTTGGCGGATTTCAACCATGGCGTCTTGTAGAGCAATCTAAAGGTGCAAACATGAATAAGTTTTAAGTTAGGGGAAGGTCTGTAAGCAAGATTGCATAAATTTTTGACTACAAAGACTAAACACATATTAACATGGGAGTAAAATTAAAAATTTCCATAAGTATTAACTAAAGTATCAGCTAAAATAAACAATTAATAAAATTTAAAATGTCCGAAAAGCTTTTTTTTTCTGTTTATCGCTTTGTCGGTCTCATCGTTTATCTTTTTACTCTCGCTTATAAGTATGACATTCTCCATGTTTATTGTTATTAAATGCTACTAACTGTCCTTAAATCTTCTTAACTTTTCCCATTAAGTCAAATAAGCTAAAAGGGAGTCTTGAATTACCTTGTGCATAAAGTTTCTACCAAGGTACCGTCATCAATCATACATGGAGAGGTATTTTCCATGCACTAAATGCTAGAATCTACCCGAGGAAAAGTGTGCCTCAGTAGTGGAGGAGAAAACAAGCATGAAAAAATAGACTTTATTAAATAGATGACATTTCAACGGGATGCACTCAAATGTTAAAGCTAAAAGCAGAAATAGCCATTGCACATAGGAATATTACTTTTTATTAATGAAATATTTCATTGTTCTTTCTTACTGTCTTTAATTCAATACATTTCTTCAAATACAATTCAGTTTTACTCTATATAAATTTATTCTAGGTTTTTGAGCTTTTAATGATTACTTTTTTATACATGAATATTTTTTTTACGGTTTATTTCATTTAATCTACTTAAAGGGAAGGCCAAGTTCAAGAGTCTTGGGATAAACGTTCTCTATTAAAGTTAAGATTTCCAGGGTCAAAATTACCCTTTCTTTTAACAGACCACGTGAAAAACTATATAATCTGAGAAATTTTTTTTTTTTTTTTTTTTTTTTAGAGAATATCCCCATACTGCAGCTTCACTCCAGTAAAATAATATTCTCAAAACAGTCAGATAGATAATATTTACCTCATTAATTTATAATTCTAAATGTAAATAAGTGAGAATTCATATGTAAATATATATATATATATATATATATATATATATATATATATATATATATATATATATATATATATATATATATATATATATATATATATATATATATATATATATATATATATATATATATATATATATATATATATATATATATATATATATACATACAAAACGTTTTATATGCCGAATATGTTTTAGACCAATCCTTTATTACCGGGAATCCTTAATGTGCCCAATATATTTTAGACCAATATAATATATTTAAAAATAATTATTAAATAGTGAATGTTATTTTAAAAGGACTTAATTTCCTGTTTTTGATCTTTTTTGTTTGTAATTTTTTAGACAAGGATAGTTAGGAAGAAATAAAGAAAAAAGAAAGAAGAGAGGGAAGAAGAAGGAAGTCCTCGGATGTATAGAAAGCATTGGTCCTACAAACCCTTAATCTTTTAATCGTCCTATTGGCTCTTTGCGTGGGCGTAAGATATTCTTCAACTTTTTCATGATGATCCTGACAGTGAACAGCATATTTTAAACGGTTGCTTGATTTTCTGGATATTGTGCTGCTGCAAACACTCCTCGAGTCATCATAATCCTGAAAGGAGTAAGATTAAAAACTCACTAATTTTAGGGAATGATGGATACTAACTTAAGTGAAAATCAAACATTACGTGTGAACTTAACCGTGTTTTGATTTTAAATTCTATATTGCAGTGTTACCCTCAAATTTGTAACTAACAAGCTCAGAAGTCCCTAATATCGACTTTGTTGGAGATCAAACAACAGCTGTGAAATAATTATTTACCTTGCTTTGATTCCAATCCCCTGTATTGCAACTACAATACTACTCTCCGGTTTGCAATCAATAGCCTCAAAAACTCTTAAATACCTACTTTGTTGAAAGGGGAAACATGCGGAGAGCATCGGTCGAAAAGCCCACTTTGGACTCTCCAATCATAAATATTGAGAATCCTTCTATAGCTCTGACTTGAACAATGTGTATCGTGTCTATCCTTCTACAAAATTTATCTATAAAGCCAGGCGCGTAGCTACAGTTGTGGTAAAGCTTTCTAATTTAGTTAATTATTAAATTAGTAAAAATATATATGACGCAAATATAAAGTTTTAAAAATACCACTTTTTAAGATAAGGATACAAATCGTGGAATGTGTGGGCTTGGAGGGAACTTGCTCAATGACCAATTTCCTGGCTAAATGTGTAAATTTACGAGAAGAACGTGGTTAGGTTTTTCATATATATATACACCGATGTTTGACACTGAAGGCAGACTTTTTGACTTGCCGGGTGAACCTCTGCCCGTTTGTTTTCTCATTAGAAATACCTTGGACTTTGTCTTAAAATCGTAAGTGTCTAATTTATATTTTATTGTTGTGTTATTGAGACTTGTGGGCTACTTGGGACAGCCAGTCCCAGTAGCCAGTATTATCTGATAAATGAATAAAAGTATTGTATTTTAGAAAAATTCTCTTCGATCTAGTTTTAGCCTCGCGAACATAATCAGTGGGTACGCCTCATCAGTTCGTTCATAGCCTAGGGCACACTATCAAAGTTCAATAACCTCCGGGCCAGAGTTTATCTCCCCTATAAAGGGAGAATACAGGCATCTATGACTACAACCCCCAAATACCACAAATAAAGCTTCACAACACAGTATTTTTATTGGGAGGCAAGATGGGGTCCAAATCCAGGGAGTCAAGGGGCTTGGGATATCCTTCAGGGGAAAGGGATGACGGAACATTTGTGAAAAAGACAAGCCTAAATGTGTTTTCAAGTTGTGTGAAAACTTGTTTTGGGAAATTATTTTATAATGAATACTGAACACCCAATGAAAACAATTAACGTTCACAATTAACGGTATAATTAATTATGAATTCTGCCATCTAACGCACTTCAGAAACTATAAAATTTCTTTTCAATAAATTCTCTGAATTTAATATTTAACAGTTTCGTTCATTTGGTATTCAACTTATCATTTTTCAAAGTTATAAACGCTATCGTTACTTTACATTTGAGGAGAATTTTACAGGGTAAAATTAACGGAGGGGGCAAGAATTTTCGAAGATAAATTTTCTGTTGGAATGGGGAGGTGTCAGGGGGAAGACACAATGGGGAGAATTTTCAAGGAGAAATTTTCCATGGGGGAATCTTTCGTGGAAGGGGAGTCTTCGTAGTGAGGAATTTTCTGGGGAAGAATTTTCCTTGATGTTGGACCCCCCCCCCCAAAATGTTTTTCCAAATCATGAAAACGCAACAAAAATTATTATAAACACATTCTTTATGCCTTTTTCATTTTTTTTGTAATCCCCCCCCCCCACTGGAAAAAATAAGCCCTAAAAATACCTGGATATGACCTTGCTTCTACTTCATCAGATCTATCGAAATTAGTTTCTGCGTTCGCAACAAGGAAATTTGGAAGATAAAAAGATTACTAGAATGAGCAGTTTACTTGTTTATTTATGGGAGTCAAATGGGAGTGAGTGAAATCTGAAACTGAATGAGGACAATCATAAATTTTTGGATAGAAGTTGGGGTTTGTCTAGGAAGCAGAACTACAAAAGGGGTTGTACTGGGTCTGAGAAGAAAAGGCGACAGTGGCTAGTTCTTCGAGATAAATTTAACTTGACAGGGGAAACCAGGGGCATAGTGATAATCTGTTAAAGGGTTGTTATAACAGAAAAGATGGGAATGACGATTCAGAAAACCTTTGTTTTTTGAAATTTCTAGGAGGACGTAAAACTTTGTATGGGGAGGTTCGTGATAAAAAGGGACATTGAGACATCAAAAGGAATTCTCCCAACATTGAGTATACAGCTTGTAAGGCTGTAACATCGAGTGCAAAATCAATAATACTATTACTAAAAAAAAGAAACAAAATAACAACATAAACAAAAAAACGAGTAAAACATTATTGTGCATGTTCATAAGGAAATAAATGAATAGCTCGGGTTAAACGTAGGAGAAAATAACCACCCCAGAGTAATAAAAAAAAGAAGCAAAAAAGGCAACATAAATTCACACATAAACACATTGGGTTACAATCATTGAGGCTTTTACTTTCATGTAATATTTATATTTAAAGTAAGTCACAGATACTAAAGAAAGAAACCATCTCTCAGACTATACTTATTACAAACATTAGGGGTAATACATCTGAACAAATATCTTTATATTTCGGTTTTAGTTGTAGAAAGCTTACAATAATTAAATCTACTAGTGATCTTGTCGGTCTAAAAAAATATAATAATAATAATAATGTAATAGTCTGATGGTGAAATGCCATACCACAGCCTTCCCTTCTCATTTCTTTTCCCCGAATTCCACACGGTTAAATTTCTTTTTTTAATTTCTGCGGTATCTGGAAGATTACGCGGTCTATGAAGATAATTCCCTAGCAATATTACTGCTTTATCTTTTAGAATTTGATGAAATTTTATATGTGAATAAAAAGTGTTCCTGTAAACTAAAGGACAATAACTTAAATAAGACTCAATAAAAGAATGGGAAATTTTCTATGGTCAATATGAAATATTCGAAATGGAAAAATATCCGCCAAATAACAAAGGCAAGCAGTATTCTCTGCTAATTTGACATGTAGTTCGGAGTGTTAATGTAACATTAATAGGCCTTCAAGGCTTTCATAGATAGCGCTATGGTGCAACTATATTAATTTTTATTCCCTGTCTCAATTTTCAGTAAGTTTATCTTTTTAACAGCCCTTATTGCCGGATTAAAAATCATGAATTCTGTTTAGTCATAATTCAGCACTAATTCATTCTATAAAACCAATGATTTACAGTTACAGGTGGATTCAGCTTGGCAGTGTGGGGCTTGGGGTTAGTTCCATCCCGCAAGGTTGGGCGACAAGTTTACCACCTTTCCCCTACAGAAAAAGCCACTTAAAGCTTTAAACACCACAAAAAGAAAAAAAAAAGAAGAACTATGAAAATAAAAGTAAAACATAAGAAACTCTGCTAATTTGACATGTAGTTCGGAGTGTTAATGTAACATTAATAGCTCTTCAAGGCCTTCATAGATAGCGATATGGTGCAACTCTATTAATTTATTATTCCCTGTCTCAATTTTCAGTAAATTTATTTTTTTAACAGCCCTTATTGCCCGATTAAAAATCAATTGGCAGTGTGGGGCTTGGGGTTAGTTCCATCCCGCAAGGTTGGGCGACAATTTTACCACCTTTCCCCAACAGAAAAAGCCACTTAAAGCTTTAAACACCACAAAAAGAAGAAAAAAAAAGAACTATGAAAATAAAAGTAAAACATAAGAAACTCTGCTAATTTGACATGTAGTTCGGAGTGTTAATGTAACATTAATAGCTCTTCAAGGCCTTCATAGATAGCGATATGGTGCAACTCTATTAATTTATTATTCCCTGTCTCAATTTTCAGTAAGTTTAGTTTTTTAACAGCCCTTATTGCCCGATTAAAAATCATGAATTCTGTTTAGTCATAATTCAGCACTAATTCATTCTATAAAACCAATGATTTACAATTACAGATGGATTTTTCAGCAGCACAATATATTATTCACCTTTGATTGGCAATGCCGTATCATCTGCAAATAACATTGCAGCACTATTTCCTTCTAAACAAGCAGGAAGATCTTTAAATATTAAAAATAAAAAGAAAAACACAGAATGGATCCGTCTGGGACACCAAAAAAAAAAAAAAAAAAAAAAAAAAAAAAAAATACATCTATCTGAACTGTAATTTCCTGCCAGAAAGATAGGATTCAAATACTATAATATTCTTCTTATTCCACAATTTTATTTTTATCAAAAGGAATTTGACGATCCTGGATTTGGTGACAAACAAAAATGATTACCTCATATCGACTATTGGTCCACTTGTTCAAATAGGAATGGGAGACGTCATCGTGTTTCTTCGTTTCGCTACTATTCTCCATCGTAGGAACAGACTGAAAAAAAGAGGCAAGTTAATTCTTATAGACAATTTAGTTTTACATTGAACTTCAAGGGAACATGTTTTCACGCCCACTTTAACACATGGTAGCACCGTGGATTGATATTCTGCTTGGCAACGTGGGGCTTGGGGTTTGTTCCATCCCGCAAGGTTGGGCGACAAGTTAGCCACCTTTCCCCTACAGAAAAAGCCACTTAAAGCTTTAAACACCACAAAAGAAGAAAAAAAGAACTATGAAAATAAAAGTAATACATAAGAATTCATTTTTTCGAACAGTTGTCTATTGCGAAAAAAAAAAGGATTTCTTTTATAATCATTAAGGATAAGCAATCACATATACTCAAAATCCTAAGATGAAATTGAACTATTTGATCTATACCAGTATTAACATAACCTTTATTGAAATTATATCCGTCAAAAACTCGGTAGCATTAAGCATGGGCACTGTTCTGTTTTTCTGAAGAAACAGAAAAAAAATAAACAGGGCTTGAATGAAACAGAACAGGTCAACAAAAAAACAGAAGACCTGTTTCTGTTCCTATTCTGTTTTTTGGTAAAAACAGAAAACAGCTGTTTTCGTTCAAAGACAGATGTTTAAACAACTATTTTTCGAACACTTAAAGGTTAAAGAAAAAAGATGTAAATGATAAGTTTTGGCTTATTATCAGAAAGTTAATTATAGCATAAGTTGTTCAAGCCTTAAAGCTTATCATTTAAAAATTGTGCTTTCCCCTTGTTTGGACATTGTCCGGGCATGCTGCTTTTGGATGAAATATTCAGAGATCAAAAATGCCTGTTCGCTCAACACTAGTAGTAGTACGCTGAGATGCTTTAGAGCAGTTTCTGACAGCCCGGAAATTTTTCTTCTTTTTTAGTCTAGAAGACGAAAGTCTCCAATCAAAGGTCTCCAATATGAAAACATTTACTTTTTAGTCTCTCATTAACTTCTAGTCAAGATTACTACTTGCCACGGGTAGTACTTTTCTCTGGCGATAACACTTGAGAAAACCCAGTACTATTAGGCCTACATCATTCTTTTTCTGCAAAAAAGTGCAGTGCAAAAGTGCAGGGGCGAAAAATTGTTTGTGCACGCAAATATCACCGTCCTTTTTCCTTTATGGTTATTTTCTTCCATTTTCCCGTCCCTTTTTTCCAAAAGTGCGCTTTTATATTTATACAGCATCTTCTCAAACTTCCCGGAAATGCCCGGACATTTCGAAAATAAAACAATTTTCGTCATGAAATTATCCAGTCAGCTCAAAGTCATTAGTGTTTAAGCGGAGCCCATAGTTGATTGGGGAGGGGGCGGTTTCTCCCTCCAGACCATGTTTTCCCCCCTCCCCTCCATCCTGATATTTGGACTTCAGAAGCCATCTTAAAAAAAAGTACGAAAGATGAAAGATGGTTGATTATTTCCTAGCCAATGTGTGTCAAAATTTTTCAAAAAGAAAATTAATGGTTTTAGGGTACTTCGAATATTTTTACGCACTTCGCGCTAGAAAATATTGTTCTAAGCCCTCCACCAAATTCATTCTTAAGTAAATATGTAAAGTGAAATTTCTCAAATTCCAAATTTCAAAGAAATTTAGACTCTTTGCTACATAATAGGCTACTTTCTTTAAGTATTCTCTTCTCTTAAATAGGCTTTCAAAGGGATGCAAATATAAGGACAATTTTACTTTTTCATAACTTATCTCGAAAATTTCCGTGGCTTTGCAGCAGAAAATACTTTCTCCAACGCATACACTTGCTCTATCATAAAAATTGTTACTACTTCAAACTTTTATTTTAAGAATTAAATAAAAAAAAACAAGTTTTTTTAACTGAAAGTAAGGAACAACGTTAAAACTTAAAACGAACAGAAATTATTCCGTATATGAAAGGGGCTGTCCCCTCCTCAACGCCTTGCTCTTTACGCTAAAGTTTTTCATTGTTTAAAAAAAAATAGAGTTGTGACAAAGTCAAACTTTAGTATAAAGAGCGAGGTGTTGAAGGGGGAACATCCCCTTTCATATACGGAATAATTTCTGTTCGTTTTAAGTTTTAACGTCGTTCCTTACTTTCAGTTAAAAAAAACTTGTTTTTTTATTTAATTTTTGAATATTTTTGTATTAATGCAGGTTTTGATTTTGGCTCACCGTACATGAATAATTAAAACAAAATTTGAATATTAATTTCACTTTTAGCTGGTTAAATGACTTTCTCGAAACCTGTTTAATTTTATTTACGAACGTTTTTATTAGTAATAAATATACGTAACTTACGAATTAACTTACGCAACGAACTTCTATATTCATATATTATTAATACGTATATTAGAGGGTTCGCCCCCTATTCAATACCTTGCTCTTTAAGCTAAAATTCGAATTTTGTTCCAATTCTTTAAAAATGACCCCTTAATCACAAATGCCGTTAATTAGAATAAATAGCTCTTATGAAAGTACTACTAAATAGTCTTTCGCTTAAAGAGCGAGGTATTGACTAGGGCGTGAACCCAATCATATACGTAATGTTTTCTGTTGTTTTAAGTTTTGATGTTGCTCCTTACTTTCAGTTGAAAAACTTGTTTTTTTTTATATATAATTCCCGATCTTTTTTAAAATAATGCAGGGAAATCCGGCGCCCCCTTCATAGGAATGTCCCTTTCCCCATGAAAACTTCCTTCATGGAAAGATCCTCCCACATAGCCCCCGAACCGCTCCCCCCCCGCCCCCCGCCCCTACCAGAAAAAATCCCCCTGAAAACGTCTGTATACTTCCCAATAACCAATACTATATGTTAACATTGGGTAAAGTTCATCCCCCCTCCGAGGACTTCAGGGGATTAAGTCATCCTAAAAGACATAATTATCATATTTTCGACCATGCTGAACAAAATGGCTATCTCAAAATTTTGATCGAGTGACTTTGGGAAAAAAATGAGCGTGGGAGGGGGCCTAGTTGCCCTCCATTTTTTTCGGTCACTTAAAAAGGGCACTATAAATTTTAATTTCCGTGTTCGAATGAGCCCTCCCACGATATTCTAGGACCACTGGGTCGATACGATCACCCCTTAAAAAAAAAAAAAAACAAAAAAAAACATATCCGTGATCTTTCTTCCGGCAAAAAATACAAAATTCCACATTTTTGCAGATAGGAGCTTGAAACCTCTACAGTAGGGTTTTTTGATACGCTGAATCTGCAGGTGTGATTTTCATTAAGGTTCTATAACTTTTAGGGGGTGTTTCCCCCTTTTTTCGAAAATCAGCCAAATTTTCTCAGGCGCGTAACTTTTGATAGGTAGGACTAAACTTGATGAAATATTTATATTTGAAATCAGCATTAAAATCTGATTTTGTTGATGTATCTATTGGTATCAAGATTCTGTTTTCTACAGTTTCGGTTACCATTGAGCCGGGTCCCTCCTTACTTACAGTTCGTTACCACGAACTGTTTGATAGGAGCGAGCATGCTTTTGAGTATGAAGGTAATTTTTCATGGTCCATTCCAAAAGGGAAAGGGGTAGTGACACCTTCGGCTATGGCTAACTATAATTACACAATCCAAGAATACTAATTTTATTTCTTAGCCGACCCCCCCCCCCTCTCCAGAATCTCTGGATCTGCCAATATTTCAAAGATATAATTTAAAAAAAGATGCACTTTTTGTCCCCTCCCCAGGATTCATATAAATTCGTACTACTGTATTTATGCAAATTAATGAAAAAAGAAAAAGCTTACCAGAAAGCTCTATATCCGGGTTGCAGCGGTAGATAGCAACCTAGTAAGAGTTATAAGAAAAAATGCACTTTTTGCCCACCTCCCCAGGATTCATATACATTCGTACTACTGTATTTATGTAAATTAATGAAAAAAGAAAAGCTTACCGGAAAGCTCTACGTCATTCTGAAAGACAGACTAGCAGTTTCTCCTCAAAAGATTTTAAGGCATTTACGGCAGAGTTGTTAACGTTGCAGGAGCGTCTTACGACTTCGAAGCCTGTTGTATCCCAAAACGACTGGAACCAGCTTTCCTCACTGGACTCTACCATAGCCTTGACTTCAGCAGTACGAAGGCGAGTTAGAGTGGACTCTCTTGCGGTTTCTGCAGAATTACTTAATGTATCCTGTAGTAATGGGGTCAAAGATTGAGGGACCAGAGAACAATCCACAAGTGACAACCTTTCAAATATTAAAGGATCCAGATAAGCTGCCTTACGGAAAATATTAATTGCAAAATGAAGTCTTGTCACAAAGTACTTTTTTTTAATTCTTTGAGGAGTGCAGCAATGAGACTAGTCCGGCTCTAATCAAAAGAGCTCTGGCCCTTCTAAGACTATGTGTGCTCAACTGCCAAATGGATATGTAAGAAGAACTTTCCATGACAGTGTTATTGTGCATGGGAGAAAATACGGTAATAGCAGCTTCTAGTGGAATCCAGCTTTTAAACATATGCAAGGGGTTTCTAATAGAACCATTGCAAACCTTAAATGTAAAAAATTATTTCCAGAATACCTAAGTTTTTGGACTCAATCATTTCCAAAGTGGTATTCCATCACACTTTCACGTCAAAAGTGATATGAGAACGAAGGTCACTCTCTTTACTACAACATCTTTTTAAGTTACCATGCTGGACAGTGAGAACTTTTAGTTTTCTAAATAATTTTCGCAATTTTTTCAATGCTTGAGCAAGTGTAAAGTGTCTTCGGATGGCCTAAGCTACAACATCGTTTTCTGACAGACCCCCAGCTCCCCACTGTTCTTCTCCATTACTTTCGCCACCCTCTTCCGTAGACATTGCATCAGTTTCATTAGTCTTCAACAAAAGTATCTTTACTTCCGGTTTTTTCAGAACAAGGAACAAAAAGGCCCGTCTGAATAATTTTCACCAGTTGGATCAACATCTTCGACTTCTCTTCAGAGATGTTATTGGCTAAGTTTTGAGTAGACCAAAATCAAAGAGCGTGCGTAACAGATGAATGAAGACAATTTTCAAAACATGAAGTTCAGGAAAATGCTCATAGCCTAAAGTCACAATGTGGAGCATCTTACCTGTCAGTAAAACATCCTGATTGCAGCTTAGATTGCTGGAAGGATGTTAGTAGTTGTATGAGAATGATTAAGCCTCTTGAAATGTGAAACACTCTGGTGCAACCTCTGCTCATTTTTTTCTCTTCCTAGGATAATAGGCAATGATACCTGTAAAACCAGATCCTTTTGCAGACCAGCAGTCACAAGTCAACCTAGTCTTAGTGGCAGAACTTAAAGCAGCTTTCTGTTTAACTTTTTTCTGGCAGCAACATTTCTGTGATAATTGATGCTTTCCCAGGATGGTGCTTTCAAGCCCCCTGTTGATTTTTTAAATAAGCTGTTTCGTATCTGTTTTATCAAACACAGAAAGTTGCAATTTGTCCTTAAACAGGGCTGTGCAGCAGAGTTTCGGTAGGGCAGCTTGTTTTGATCGATTGGAAATAAAGAATGGTTGCTTGTCTCTGGAGAGTATCTGTGCAACTTTGCTGCTCAATTTACTGTATAATGTACTATAAGAAACACGTTGTTTTAGTGAAACTAAACTACACCTTTACCGTCCTCCTATTTACACACATGCCTACTTTCATCTGGCTCCTAGGCTCTAATTCTGCCTAGCTGAAACAACATAGTAGCAATATTTAATATATTAGACACAGTTAGTTCCATCATTTTACTTACATTCCAATTTTAAAATTGTATGAGGCATAACCACGCTTCTTCACAATTTCAAATTATGATTTAAAACACTATTTTGTAAGTCCGAAAGTCTCGAATATTACATTCTCCTATCACTAAAATAAAATCAGAAACAGAAGAAAATCGGGTAGAAAAAAAAAACAGAAACAGGACAAAATGCTATTATAAAAACAGAAACAGAACAGAACAGGTAAATAAAAACAGGTCATCTGTTTCTGTTCTGTTTTTATTTCTTTTTTGTATAAGCAGAATAGAAACAGGTACTTTGAAAACAGAGCAGAAACAGAAAACAGAAACAGTGCCCATGCTTAGGTAGCATTCGATCTATTATTTAGAAACAGAAAAGTGTGTGCCTTTCTCATTCAGTTGATAAGAAGTTCCTTCGATTTTAGCAAAATATCAAATGCTACAGGAGAAATATATATTCGTTTTTCATATATAATTGTTTTTCGTAATAGGCTTGGGAGTTTCTGTTCAGGATTTTGACTCTTGTTGATTGAAGAGGCCCAGGATTGCACAAAGCCTCCATTCATACCGGAGGTCCCAGGGACTTCTTGCTGTCCGGTTCTAAGCCGGCTTAAGCGCTTCGGTATAGACTCGAGAATATATGTTGATCCCAGTCCTGGACTAGTATCCAGGATCCTTGCTGGTCGTCCTCGTCTCGGGTGGGAGGATGTCATAAACAAAGATTTAAAGGAAATGGGAACTTCCTGGGAGGGTATAAAGAAGGAGGCTTTGAATAGATTGGAATGGAGGAGGAGCGTGCGTAGCTGTGTTGGCCTAAGGCGGCTTGATGTTGCGGTAAGTTGTTAGTAGTAGTTTGTCATACAATAAGAGCATTAAGAAACAGAAAATACTTTATTTTATTTTATTAAACAATTACGATAGCTGTGGAATACAAAACAGATGAACTCTTTACTCTTAGTATTTTTTGGAATTCCCACAAGTTTGTTTCTGTCATTACTTTTTACTTTTAATCTTCCATTGGATAATAGCTATCATCCGTGACCTAATGTCAAATGGCGACTATTTACGTTTAAAAAGATATTTAAGAACACGTTTATTAAATTTCGTTTACTATGGGCTATGGTTTACTTTTTAATAGGTTGCGGCTGTTACTACAACCATGAAATTTCAGAGGTAAAATCATTCAAATGAAGCAAAGTCGCAGCTCCTTATAAGATTGGACAATTTTTGAATCCTAAACGAACCCTCGCAAAGTAGATCACAGATAAGTAATTTCGGAGCTCAAAGAAGAAAATAGGGTTCTCAAAGCCGAAGTAATAAATCTGAAAAAGTCTTGTCTTCAAGTTGAACTTGTTTCAAAAAGACAGAACATTCTACTTCACGGCGTACGAACTGTTCAAGGTAGTAACTCAGAAAATGCTACGCCTTAGAAAAGAACTGCTATCTTTCGGCTACAATCTGCGTACGTCATCTGATGCTTCTACAAAATTTGCTGAAATCCGAGTGCTAACGAAAGGGATTAGTGTATGGATAGAAGCGAAAAATTCTTCTAAGAGTAAGACTTGGTTGCGAATTGAGGATTCATATTTCGATCCCTTTAAACTATTAGTTATACAGCCTCTGGGGTTAACTCCCCCCCCCCGCCGGTGTCAGATAGTGATACCAAACTGGATGGTGAGTGGCGCGTAATGGATCATAGTTTGTAAGTATTTTGAATTTGTCGGACTCTAGTTCGGGTGACATCTCGTCCTTGGGTGAGTGACTACTTTAGCTTGAAAACAACCCAATAGATGTTCTTAGTTTGATTAATAATTAAGTAGGTCAGTCTAATAAATCACCATCAAATCCCCATGTTTCAGTTAGTAGTAAACACGTATCGGATTTAGATCGAGTATCCAAACGAGATGGTAGTTTCTCTGTTGTAGTTTCTCTCAGAACAGTGCCTTTGTTCTTCGTTTGATGAGTTGAAAAAAATGGTGCGTAGTGGCCACCCTGATTTTATTGGTCTTTGTGAGACTTTTCTTGATTCGAAAAATGAATATCTATTGCATCTCCCTGTGTACAAGATGGAATATTTAAATGGAAGTAGGATGGCTAGAGGTGGCCTTGCTGCTTATGTTACGGAACATCTTCCGTACTTTGTTAGACGTGACCTGTCAAGAAATGGAGAAGGGATTTTCGAATCCATGTTTGTTGAGATTGAAACCCAAGCTAAAACTTCGATTGTTGGTAATATATACCGGTCTCCTAATGTGTCTGTTCCTTCTTTCCTTCATATTCTTGATGAGGTTTTGGAAGCAATCAAATTCATGTGAACCTGTCGTTATGGGTGACTTCAACATTAATTTGGGTGACCGGAGGTCATCCTCGTCTTTGGATTTTCTTTCAACAATGCTCGCTTGTGGAACATTGCCTTCTGCATGCATTCCAACTCGCATTATACTACTATACTACTGCTTCTTTGCTTTTTTTCGAAAGTATCGATGGCTGCCCTACCTTAAACACAAAAAGACACGATCATGATATCTAATTTATTTACTTGTTTTCAAAGGATACCAAGACTATCTCACTGCGATCCCGACTTTATATGCCTTTGGATCCTTAAATCAGTAAATTGTGACCCCGAATTTAGATCCAAAGGAGTACCAGATCAGGTACTGAACGCCCAATATTATTGAGGACCTGTTGTAAATTCAAAAAATCAATTGTATTTCAAGCATTGGAAAGGTATTACTGGAGATGCTTCAGTACTCTTAAAATATAAAATTTCATTTCAGGGTAACAGTAAATACAATCCACTGTGATCTATGTCAGTTTATGGTTCTCAGTCGTTTATAATTGTCAGACATTGATAACATTTCTCAAGGTAAGTAAGAGCCAAAATTAATTAAATAGCTAAATTAGCAAGCAAATTTTATGACAGAACACCGAAGAAATTGTTAAAATTATGGCGTCCCACGGGAAGCAGCAAAACATCCCCTAGCATGCACCCCCACTATAAGAAGTTAAAAATCAACTTTGCTAGAAAATCTGATTTGAAACTTACAGAGAAGCATTTAGCTTACGACATAGAGTGGTTTAACACGGTTTTGAAGTTGAGTAAATGCATCGACATTACATAATGAATGAATGTGTTTAATATCCATCAATGAAAAAACAGATGGAGCACAAAACACAAGACACTAATTTTTCTTACACAACAAAAAAACAGCAACCAGAAGCAATGCCGACTGCTGCTGTAAAACCTTGGTCCACGGGTGGGATTTGACTGACTAATTATAACGATCAATTTGCGACAGAACTGCTTCTTTAGGGTTGGTAACACTGTACTAGCACGTAACATACCTATTGCTGGTCCATGGTGGTAAACACAGAAAATTTGCATATTTGTAGTACACTGAACGCAATTTGAGTCTATCTGTAGCCGTAAAAGTACTCCTAAATGGGCAAAGGTACAGATAATGAGGCAAAACCGTAGTGTTGTACAACCGGGCCAACAGACAACAGTCAAACTTAAGGTTATTTACCAATATACGGCCATATGTAAAAGAAGACCACTTAAGAAATTGAGAAAGCAGTAACCACCGTATCTCTAGTATTGACCGTCCAATAGGAAAGCCCAGATATACAATGCCATTTATTCGTCCAATGTATGGACGAATGGATGATTGACATATCTATCAACAAGTCAAATGACATCTTTTTTATACCATCCTAAAAAGGGCTTATGCCAGATTTGCCTCTCACCCGGACTATCTGTCTTGGCTTTTTCTATAATTAGCCGTGGCTTGATGCCCGCAGCAACCTGATTTTAATTGAAAATTAAAAATTAAGTAATTGTAGATAAACCCAAGACAGAGAGATCTGGCATAAGCCCTTTTTAGGATTGTATAAAAATGATTTCATTTCACTTGTTGATAGATAAGTCTATCATCCATTTGTCCATACATCATTCCTAAGGCAGCCTAATATGCTTCGCCGCTCAACAATAGAATCACCAAATGTGACACTCGGACCAACGTCGGCCTTCGAAAAGATATAAGATAGCCAAAAACCAAATACATTTTTATAAATTTAAAACCAATATAAACTCAGAAAAAAGCATAGGCTACTAATCGTGGTTGCAGCTGTAGCTGCAACATTGTAAGTTTAATTAAATTAAGTTATTTTAAAAATGAGGCAATTCGAAAACATTCTTGATTGAATAATAAAAATAATATCCGGACATGGCAGTCTTACAAAATGTACAATTTTGTATTATACCGACATTAAAAGCACCGATTTAAATTTAAATGTGAGAATTCAATAAAACGAAGAGCTGTTAAAATTAGAAGCCTCATGAGAAACCTTAAGACATTGCTCGAAAACATGCGCTGCGCGTGTAAATCAAACAGTTCGTGGTAACGAACTGTAAGTAAGGAGCTACAGTTCAATGGTAACCGAAACTCTAAAAAACGGAATTTTGATACCAATAGATACATCAAAAGAATCAGATTTTAATTCTGATTTCAAATATATAACTTTCATCAAGTTTAATCTTACCCATCAAAAGTTACGCGCCTGAGAGAATTTGGCTGATTTTAGAAAAAAGGGGGAAAGACCCCCTAAAAGTTATAGAACCTCAATGAAAATCACACCATCATATTCAGCGTATCAGAGAACCCTAATGTAGAGGTTTCAAGCTCCTATCTACAAAAATGTGGAATTTTCCATTTTTTGCCAGAAGAAAGATCACGGATGCGTGTTTATTTATTTTTTTTTTCTTTCTTGTTCCCAGGGGTAATCGTATTGACCCAGTGGTCCTAGAATATCGTAGGAGGGCTCATTGGAATGGAAATTAAAAGTTTTAGTGCCCTTTTTAAGTGACCAAAAAAAATGGAGGGCAACTAAGCCCCCTCCCACACTCATTTTTTTCTCAAAGTCACCCAATCAAAATTTTGAGATAGCCATTTTGTTATTTTGTTCAGCATAGTCGAAAATCCAATTAATATGTCTTTTAGGATGACTTAATCCCCCACAGTTCCCAGGGGAAGGGCTGCAAGATATGAACTTTTTCCATTCCTTACATATTGTATTTGTTTCTGGTACGCCAGCAGCACTTGTCAGGACTGATTTTTTTCTGGTGGGGGGGGGGCTGGATGTAGAGGTTAATCTAGAGAATAAACCCGTGGAGGATGGTTACTTGGGGTAAGGAAATGTCTCGGCCGGGTGCACCATATTTCCAAGCATTAATTAAAAAACGATCAGAAATTAAATTAAAAAAAAAAACAACAAGTTTTTTCAACTGAAAATAAGAAGCAACATTATAACTTAAAACGAACGGAAATTATTACGTATATGAGGGGGTTCTACCCCCCCCCCCCCCAAGTCAATACCTTGCTCTTTACGCTACAGTTTCTTTTTTAGTGCTTTCAAAAGAGCTATCTATTCTAATTAAACGGCCTTTGTGATTCAGGGGTTTGTGAATTAAAATTCTTTTTAAGTTTTAACGTAAAGAGCGTGGTATTGACTAAGGGGAGGACCCCCTTATATAGGTAATAACATATACTTAATAAAAAAAACAATAACAAAAAAAACAAGCGATACAGCTCAATAGCAATCGAAACTTTTAAAAACGGAATTTTGATGTCAATAAATGTATCAAAAGAATGCGTTTATAATGCTTATTCTAAATATATACATTTTATTTAGTTTAGCATTACTCATCAAAGGCTACGAGCCTGAGAAAATTTACCTGATTTTTTAAAGAGGGGGGAAACATCCACTACAAGTGAAACAATTTTAATGAAAATCACACCGTCAGATTCAGCGTATCAGAAAACCCTATTACATAGGTTTCAAGCTTATATCTGCAAAAATTTGCAACTTTGTACTTTTTGCCAGAAGAAAAATATAAAAATATAGAAGTTCGTTACGTAAGTTAATTTGTAAATTACGCCAGAACCAAATTTAGAGACAGCCATTTAGCAAAAGAAGAGTAAAATTTTTATGAAAATTTTTTTTACTTATTCAAAGACGGTGAGCAAAAATAAAAGCTGCATTAACTAAAAAAACGATCAGAAATTAAGTAAAAAAAAAACAACAATTTTCTTCAACTGAAAGTAAAGAGTAACATTAAAACTTAAAATGGACAGAAATTATTCCGTATATGAAAGGGGCTGTCCCCTCCTCAACGCCGCGCTCTTTACGCTAAAGTTTGACTCTGTCTCACTACTTTATTTTTTTAAACAATAAAAAGTTTTAGCGTAAAGAGCGAGGCGTTGAGGAGGGGACAGCCCCTTTAATATACGGAATAATTTCTGTTCGGTTTAAGTTTTAATATTGCTCCTTACTTTCAGTTTAAAAAACTTGTTTTTTTAAACACAAAATAGCAACATATTCTTAATCTTGTAGCAACAAAAGCAAGTAAAAGATTATTGGCTTTGTAAACAGTTCTATCCTGAAACAAAAATAATTACTGGTTTCCATGCAAAGCACAAGTATTAAAACCGCAGTTATTCAACTTCGGGGAAAGTAATAAACACTAAGAACAACAGCTAAGTTTCAAAAAGACTGTCTGCGGTGATTATAAAATACACGTAGTAAAATTCCCCAAAAAGCACAGTAGCACACAAAAAGCACACAATTTTTCAATTAAAATCAATTTTTCATTGATCTATCCTGGCACTTGTGCCAGAGTTTATTTTGTCGTGGGAAAGGGGGGTAAAATTAGCCAAATCAGCAAAAAATCAGAAATAGAAAAAAAAATTATAAGAATACGCTATATATTTTAAAAGTACGGCATCCTGTTGGCATAGATCAGCCAATTGTACCACAAATTATGACTTGAAATTAGCCTTGCCATACGCTGTAATTTTCGTTTTAGTCATGCTAGTAATGACCTTGCTATATTTTAATCCAAAATGCTTGTCTTCTTGACGCGAAAAACATTTTTTAACAATAAATCGAAAATGCTGTTGATTTGAAACAAAAGATGGAAATTCCTCAATTAGTCCAGTTCACCAAACTGTAACATAGATATGCAAGCTTAAGATATGGACGGCTTTAAAGGATTGCATCATACCACCAAACCACGGTTAAGTATCACCAGAGTCGTACTGGGAAGTCACCCTATGCATGGTAAGCACCCCAGTCCCTTGCCCTGCGATGCTATAGGCCTCTGGGTTGATAGCAAAAACAAGGAGGCTTTAGAGTGGAGCTGGTTACCCTACAATCACTTTTAACTCCCAAAAAAATACTAGAAATTTTAATTTTCGATCAATAAGAAGTGGTCAAGGAAAAAAAAATCAAGGAAGGCACATGGCTCTTTACTCAGGCAGTTGCTAAAGCACTGGCTAGTTTCAGTTCTGTGGTTTGAAGATACGTGTGTGGTTTGAATGGTTTAATTTGGCCAAGTAATTCTTTAGAGTAATAAATAGGACGCTTTTAATAGATGAGGATCCCGAATCATCAAATTTGCCTAATCTACGAGCTTCAATTACAGGGACAAGTTCAACTACATTGTTCATCAGACTCTCCTTATGCTCCTCAAAGAGATTTCTAGACTTGCACTGTAAACGACCATTCCCTAATGTTTCCACTTTTCTGTTGAAACTGGTGTTCTTACGATGAATTTTAGTTATGTCCCTATTCATATCTGCTTCATTTTGAAACAGAGCATCATTTTTGTTAATGCTACAATTTTTTGTTATTGCTACCACACCATCATTTTTGTCAATCCTAGCAGTGAAGTTACATATATGTAATCCTAGCAGTGACTTAAAAATATTTATTCTGGGTTGAAAGACTTACCTCGAAAGTTGGGATGAAAGAAACAGCTAGCTAAGGGTTTCCTTCTTTTAAGTCTACATCGAACCGTCCGGAAGCCAGGAAGGCCAACTCGGGTCGGTATTGGGGGTTATCTTCAATTTCAATCGTGGTACAATCTGCACTGTCATCAGAAAATAATTCTGAGGAGGGATTGGAAATAGATTCATTCCATGTTGATGGCTCTCCGCCCCTCCTAATGGGCTATTGGGCTAGTCTATTGACATTCAGATAAGGGAAAAGAAACATGAAGTTCAGATACGGCGTAGCTGAAGTGGAGCCAAAACGATTGAAACACAGATAAGTAGGAAAAGGGAAATTGACTTTTGATTAAATAAATAAATATCGTATTTTATAGCTTTTATCCTCCTTCTTGTTCATACCATGTCCTGAACTTAATTTTTTTTTAAACCAAATAAAAAAATATCTTTTAATACGATTGTACTAAGAAACAAGCCTGAGCACAGAAGAGAGGAGTCAGGGGTTCTTCAAGTGTTCCTCCCCCAAAACACCAATTATCTGGGAGCCCACCTATATTTCTTAATTTTCATCTAGTTTGCATAAGTTTTTATACAGAGAATAGATTTCTGCTTACGCGTCCTCTCGTTTGTCGAACATTAAAATATTTTCACTTTTAAGTTTAATGAAGCGTAGTGTACCACAAACGGCCCATTTGTTTTTCAACCACGTACTGATGGATAATAAGCTCTGATGGATTTTATTATTCATGTCTCTGTTTAATGTTGCTGGAAACATCTTTATTTTCTTTTTTTCTCTGTGCACCATCTCCTACACAAAATAAAGGCTGATCGGGATAAAGGAAGGGTGCTTGAATATCAATAGAACATTATTAATCAAGGTAAATTTTCAGAGAAAGTATGCTCTGAAGTTTGATTGTCTAGCTATTAAGCAGACAGGCGGGGGCAATCTTGGGCTAAAACGTTAAGAGGATGACGGGGGGACTGGCTCACTGATGTCCATAAAGTCAAGCGTATATAAAGGTATGTTTTTGGAGGGAATGAGATACTAAAACACAATAACAGGAAAAATGACCACTCGCTTCAAGCATATACATAAGGAGGCGTGGGGTTCCCAGGCCATCCCACCTCGAAATGTTTACGATTACTGCAATAATTTTCCATATTTCTATAGTTTTCCAAATTTCCATATTATAACTTTCCATATTTCCATATTTGTCGTTTTTCAAAGCTGTGCTCCCCTCCCCCCATAAAAGGTTCCTGAGAATACACCCAAAAAGCTTCGCTTATCTTTGTAAGAGCGTCTAGAAACATGTCTATACTAGTAAAAGTGCTTATTGATTTCTGCTGCACAGTTTAACGAACCTCCAGGGTAACAGGAGTGAGGTAAAGCGTTTGACAAAGTTTTTCTTCTGCACCCAAACAAACTATTATAAGACTAAATTTACACCAAATACAATGTGCACATTGCCAGAGTTCAGTGGCGTAATTTCGTCAAAATCCTGGGGAGGGGGGGGGCAAAGTTGGAGCGAATTTTCCCAAATCAAGTGAAAATGACAGTAAAAACTAAAAAAAAAACCATTTGTACCATGAAGGTAATTTTTAGTACTACAAAAGTACTATAAAGATACTTTATCGTATTATAAAGGTAAACATGTACTAAAAAAACTGATCTGTTTCTGTTGATGCAATTATGCAGGTTTATCTTAGTTTTGACAATATTTTGGAAGAAACTAAATTTCCGCTAGAGGGGCAAAATCGGATCTGGGGGGGGGGGTGCAAACCGAGGTCTGAGAAGGGTAGCTGCCCCCTAACAAATTACGGCCCTGTCAGAGTTACAAACAAAAAGAATTACAAACAAGTTTATTTGCAAAACAACCATTGGTCGTTTTTAGAGTTTTTTTTTGGTTTCCTAAGACGTCGTCAAACTGGATTTTATCAAGTAGCTGCCACTCAGAGGACCTCAGTACAAACATTTTGAGAAGTTCATTCAAGATCACAGTCTTGATCCAAGATCATAGCATTGAAAGCTTTCCTAAAGCTCTTTCACAACTGATTACGAGAGAGTTAAACTGAAAGGTACACATAGCTCAATAAAGGAATATGTTTTCGACCAGGGTCGTGCCCAATGGGTGGGGAAGCTACTACAACTACCTATCAAAGGCTCTGAATAAAAATAATTTGGTAAACTTTGACTGATGTGGCGAATCCACGCCTGTCAAATTTGTCATATATATATATATACATATATATATATATATAGACCCCGGCGCCGAGCTGGCGGATCGACCGAACGCCGCCGACGAGAGGCCCGGTCGACCGCCGCCGGAGTGTCGCAACGCCACCGCCGGCAGAAGCGGCGGCGTTCGGCTGACTTTAAATTAATTTTGCGGCAATTCTTTATTGCGTCAACCGCAAAGTCGGAGCTTTTCTTTCTCGTGTGGTTTAGTGTTTCGATTTTCCTGATTTCGTTTCTACCAGATTTCTACTTCTCTTGATGAATAACGAAGAAGACCAGTTTCCAGCCAGCGACTTGTGAAATTTTGAACTCATGGATAGGCACGAATCTGTTGTAAATTAAAGCTGTGATTTGAGAAAGACTGATGAAAACATTAAAGTTTGCGGTCAACATTGATCGCGCCGGCGGCGCGCCCCCCAAAACTTAATCGCGGCGCGGCGTGCTGTTTTTGGCCCCACCGCCGCCGGTCTTCCCTCATCGGCGTGGCGCCGGGGTCTAAATATATATATACTGAACTTGACCATTTTTAGGTGATCTACCGAAACTATACTCACAAAACCTATCTGAACCTACAACAGGTATTACAGTTATATTTATAAGAATCCCAGTATAATATGGTGAGACTCCAGTAAAATCTTAGAAAAATCGGACAAAATCCTGACAGTGACCCCATCTCCTGCGAAGACGGTATCAGGCTATCCCTTCATGTGCCAAAGAACAACTCAATCACAGTGAGAGTGTAAATGTTCAGGCATTCATTGGACGATTGCTGTATGATACTCTTTTACTAAATTTTTCACAGTAGCAACAAGAGCATCGTTTCTATCTTCTTGACCATCAACATATTCATTGAACTATAGATTGAAAAATAGAAATAAGGTGTTTGATAAAAAAAAAAAAGGTTGGTCTCAAACGCAGGTTCTTCTTGCCCCATAATGAAATCTGGGAGTAGGGGATGTGGCACACATTCTAGCAGGATGCTAGCAGTTTTCTCATTTAAGAAGTAGTTATTTTGTGGGCGGAACTCTGGAATTCCCGGGGATCCTGCTGACGACTTTAAAAAAAGATAATCTTTCATGTTTGCGAATACATTAATAAAGTGATAAAAAAAAGGACAGTAGTTAAGTTTGTGTTTTTTTTTCCTGAGCTATTGTTTTTTGGGAAGGGGAAAGAACAATATGTTTAAATTCTTATATTGTTACGTGTTTCAGAATACTGTTTTGTATGTTTTGTTCTAATTCTCTTGCCCCCTTTGGTACATTGGCTTTCACCAAATTTTTCCCTGAGGGGATAGGACTTTTTATTAGAACTCTACGAAACCTTAAGCAGAAGCCACATTGTAATAACATAGAATAGAGCACAAAGAATTATAAATCAGTTTTATTTTTTGCGATTTAATTTAAACACGACACAATTTTGGAAATAATAAACACGTTAAAAAAACGACAATACACTTAGCTCATTGTTGGACCAAATCAGGACTTGGCTCGTTTTCACATCGAGTCAGAACTTAGCTTCTTTTACCCATAAATCACCTTGCAGCTTGTATTTATATCAATTATGTCCGGCTCCATCAACATTCCACATCTTCGTCTTGGCTGGTTTTTTGCGGTGTTATGACTTGCAACATATTTGCACCGAGCAAGTTCGTAGCTTCGACTCAGTTCGTTTTTAAATCGAAATGGATAATTCTCGTATGATCCTGGTTTAAAGAAGATTCAACATGCCTACCTCTCAGCTGAAAAGTTTGCAATGGAGGAAGAGGATAGAGAAGTTAAGGGTCCCGTTTCTGCCTCCAATCTTATAATTTTGAATTTTTTGCACGATTTTAGTTTTAACAAGGTGGAACATGCCCATTTTTCTAATAAAATGCATATGTGAAGAGGGCAACTTTCATAACCTAGAGTCCATGTCCTTGGGGCTGCATGGATCATATGCCCCTTCCCTTGAAGTCATATGTTTAGAGCTTTTGATCATTCTGAGTAAAATGGGTCCCTCAAAATCAATATGATGTCATGGGAGTTTTGCAGATGACTAGGGGCAGAACAAGGCACAAAGGGGACCTAACCTCTGATGAACTTCAACCCGTAAAGAACCCCAGCAATTTCAATTTCCGATTGAATAAACCCTCGTTCAAGTTTCTGCTTTCCTAATAAAACAGGCGCTAAGTATGGATTATATTTGTCACTTTTCACAAGAATGCATGTGGATTTCGTCATAGTTATGTTTAGTGTACAACTGGAATTCGAATAAAAATTTTAATATTCGGCAGACCAAATAAGAACGACAAAGGTTTATAGATCTAAACGGAAGAAAAGTAAACAGTCCAAATAACTAACAGGAAACACCAACGTTTAATTCGTTTAAGAAAACTATAACATGAATATACTGCCTTGACAGAATAAAATTTTCCGGTGAAAAGACCAAAAATGGTTGTTGTTTTCTTTTATTCAGAACAATTAATAAATTTTCCAAGAATGAAGGAAGAGATTACTTATATTATCCGGCTACCTTTTTATTGTAGTACATTTGTTGCAATTATGAAAAAAGACACTCACAAAGCGCTGCTGCTTTTCATTCTGCTTAGGCGTAGAATGCAAACGCGTATCGCAGGCAAAAGATGCGGATCTGGTAATCCTTGGTACAGGAATTTTACTTTTCCGTAACGTGTCTTCCTTACTCGGCTCCATAACTAGAAAATATTAGTAAGTTACGACTTATTGACAAATCAAAACTGTTATAAAACTAGAATAGCAATTTCCACTTGAGCTAATCCTTGCCGCTTCGGGTAAAACGGTAGGCAATCAATGGTAACGGGTAGAGCTAGGTTAGATGGACAGGATTTGCGATTTAATCTGATGCGTTATTAATCTCTAATTAGGACAAACATACTCTTATAAACAACTTTTTTATTATTAAGGCTACACCCTTCCGCCCTTAGCCAATCATTGTCTTAGGGTAATTTTTAATGGAAAAAAGCTGGTTTTAAAACTTGAGAATACGACTAAGCAATCATAAAAAATGCGCTTTCTTATCAGGAAAGCACGGCGGAGGGATGGGGGGGGGGGGGCTTCAGGTCCGATCCCCTTTCAAAATTTTGCAGTTTTTCTCAGAATTTCATGCTACAACCCCCTTGTCTTTGTGTTTTGACAAGTTGACATCCTTTCCAAATAGATTCCTGGGTTTGAATTGACGAAAAATATTGACCAAAAGAAAAGAGAGAGAGAGAGAGCAAAAAAACGGATTAATCACATCCGAAAAAAAAACGGATGAGAAGGATTATGAATATCCAAATCAGGAGAAATGGTCATGGATAATCCTACCTGACGCAGTATTTTTTTTATTATACATTAGTGAAGTTTACCATACATCTTTAAAAATTAGTTTCAGATGTTTGATCCTAATTTAAATTAAATAAAAAAAAACAAGTTTTTTTTTAAACTGAAAGTAAGGAACGACGTTAAAACTTACAACGAACAGAAATTATTCTGTATATGAAGGGGGTTGTCCCCTTCTCAACGCCTCGCTCTTTACGCTAAAGTTTTTTTACTGTTTAAAAAATAGAGTTGTGAGAAAGTCAAACTTTAGCGTAAAGAGCGAGGCGTTGAGGAGGGGACAGCCCCCTTCATATACGGAATAATTTCTGTTCGTTTTAAGTTTTAACGTCGCTCCTTACTTTCAGTTAAGAAAACTTATTTTTTTTATTTAATTTTTGAACGTTTTTGAATTAATGCTGGTTTTGATTTTGGCTCACCGTACATGAATAATTAAAACAAAATTTGCATATTATATTTGGTTAAATGGCTTTCTCGAAACTTGTTTAATTTTATTTACGAACGTTTTTATTAGTAATAAATATACGTAACTTAGAATTAACTTATGTAACGAACTTCTATATTCATAAATTTTTAACACGTATATTAGGGGGTTCGCCCCTAGTCAATACCCTGCTCTTTAAACTATAGTTCGAATTTTTTTTCCAGTTCTTTAAAAATGACCTCTTAATCACAATCAGTTGATCAGTTGAAAAACTTGTTTTTTTTTTATTTAATTCCTGATGTTTTTATTTAATAATGCTGGTAAATCCGGCGCCCCCTTCATAGCAATGTCCCTTCCCCCATGAAAACTTCCTTCATGGAAAGATCCTTCCATATAGCCCCCGACCCTCTCCTTCCCCCACCTACCAGAAAAAATCTCCTCTGAAAAAGTCTAAATACTTCCCAATAACCAATACTATATGTTAACATTGAGTAAAGTTCATAACTTTCAGCCCTCCCCCTGGGGACTTTGGGGGATCAAGTCATCCTAAAAGACATTTTTATCATATTTTCGACCATGCTGAACAAAATGGCTATCTCATAATTTTGATCGGGTGAATTTGTGAAAAAATGAGTGTGGGAGGGGGCCTAGTTGCCCTCCATTTTTTTGGTCGATTAAAAAGGGCACTAGAACTTTTAATTTCCGTTCCAATGAGCCCTCCCACGATATTCTATGACCACTGGATCGATACGATCACCCCTGGGAAAAAAAAAAAACAACAAACAAACAAACAAATAAACACGCATCCGTGATCTTTCTTCTGGCAAAAAATGGAAAATTCCACTTTTTTGTAGATAGGAGCTTGAAACCTCTACAGTGTGGTTGTCTGATACGCTGAATATGAGGGTTTGATTTTCATTAAGGTTCTATATCTTTTAGGGGGTCTTTCACCCTTTTTTCAAAAATCAGCCAAATTTTCTCAGGCACGTAACTTTTGATGGGTATACTTAAACTTAATGAAACTTATATATTTGAAATCTTAATTAAAATCTGATTCTTTTGATGTATCTATTGGTATCAAAATCCCGTTTTTTAGAGTTTCGGTTACCATTGAGCCGGGTCGCTCCTTACTTACAGTTCGTTACCACGAACTGTTTAAAAAATCGCTATTATCATTTCGCAGCAAAAATCCTTTTAGTTTTCTAATCAGATTAAAATAAAAAGTGGAGTTTCCTATACATCTCCAAAAATTAGCTTCAGATGTTTAATCAAAATTGAAAAAAAAAACAGCATTGTTATTTCACAGCAAAAAATCTTGTTAGTTTTCTAATTAGATTAATATAAAAAGTGAAATTTCTGACATATCTTCAAAAACTAGCTTCAGATGTTTGATCAAAATTCAAAAAAAGCTGTATTGTTATTCCACAGCAAAAACTCTTGTTATTTTTCTAATCAGATTTAGGAATTTCCGATATGTCTTCAAAAATTAACTTTAGATATTTAATCATAACAGAAAAAAAATCGGTATTGTTGCTTCACAGCAGGGGCGAATCTCCAGCATTTTTATTGGGGGGGGGGGGCAAGAGGGGTCCATATCTGGATAGTCAAAGGGCATGGAATATATAATATTTTTCTCTCTACATTATTGGGGGGAGGGCAACTGCCCCCTTGCCACCCCGAAACGACGCCCCTGCTTCACTGCAACCAATCTTGTTTGTTTTCTAATCAGATCAAGGCCGTACCCAGGATTTTGTTTCGGAGGGGGTTTTAATAAAAAAAAAAATCTGGGGGTTACACAAAAAAACTAAAAAACGCATACAGAATTTGTTTATATCCATTTTTGTTACGTTTTTACGAGTCAGACAAACATTTCGAGGGGGGAGTTCAAACCCCCTAGCCCCCCTCCCTCTGGGTACGGCCTTGAATCAGATTAATATAAAAGTGAAGTTTCCGATATATCTTCAAAAATTAACTTCAGCTGTTTAATCATAACTGAGAAAAAACGGTATTGTTATTTTACGAAAAAGCTCTTATTAGTTTTCTAATTAGATTTATATAAAAAAAAGCTACGATTTGATATCACTGTGAGGAAAACTTCAATTCCAATAGACCTATTAAGTTCTCAATAAATTCATTAGTTTAATATAAGTTAAATCTACACATCCAATAAAAAACAACAACAATAACGTCAAATCAAAGACTCACCTATTTAATCAAAACGCTTGAAATCACAAAATCACAAGCATGTATACTATTTACGATAAAAGCTAGATAGACAGAGCAATAGTGTTTCTTATCAAACGACAGATGAGAACTTGCCAACTAAATTTCCAAGAACAAATTCAACTCTAATCGATGTTGGTTCCAAGTGACATATGCGTGGAAATTTGGAAGTACTGCAAAACGAGTGTTACAAACAACCAAAAGTAAAGGAGTTTATTTTACAATGAGAATAAGAAAAATTATCTAAATCATAAAATACAAGAAGTAAAATACCAATTTTTTCAGAAGAGGAAGGGGCGGGGAATGCACCATAAAGCACAATGTCTGAGAAATGCCAAATGCAGTCTTCTTCCATTTCTGAGTCCTAAGTTTCGCCTCCAAAAAACATTGCAGCTCTTGCTCTGCTCCCGTTTATGCCAAATCCTACCTACCTTCGTACCCTTAGTTTAACCTTTCCTTAACATTGACTAGGTCAGTGCTGTGTAACTTGACGCTAAGAAAAGCACAACACATCTCCAAATACTGGCTTGGATGCCGTTATAACTTTTCACTCACATTTTCAGCGTATGACTATCCCCGGTTACCTTAAACATTTACAGGTTTCATTCGAGAAAATAAAAGTTGAATCAGAGTGATTTTGGCAGTTTCGATTGCAGGTGAGACACCTGATGCGAATTTGATGGGTTCAGCGTCAGATTGTAGCCGAAAGCTTATAGGAAAAATTAATTCCACACCAGTTCATAAAAAACAGAATAAAGAAAGAAAGAAAGAAAGAAAAAAAAAACAGGACCTGGAATAAAAATCCACCAAATGCTTAAATCATTCGTATTCTAGCTAAACCAAGATTTACCTCTTCTAAAGGAAACAGTAAGAAAGACAATACAGATAGGGAAATTATCTTCCAAAGCCCCGCAGAAAAATAAACTTTTTAATTTTTGAGAAAGCCTATTCTGAGAATGTTGCAACTTGAGATTGCAATTTTACCAACAACTTATCAGCTTTATGTAAGACAAAAAAAAAATGATTAGAAAAGGGAAGACCATCCCTAAAAAACTCCCAGGGTCGGATTTAAAGCTTTGACGTTTCTAGGCCCAGGCGTTTTTGCCGCACCGTTTTTGCGAGATTTTCGG
This sequence comes from Artemia sp. Qi Xiang Cuo, assembly GCF_049724085.1. Classification (NCBI taxonomy): domain Eukaryota; kingdom Metazoa; phylum Arthropoda; class Branchiopoda; order Anostraca; family Artemiidae; genus Artemia; species Artemia sp. Qi Xiang Cuo. The sequence continues at coordinate 49,106,671 of NC_142798.1, read as the reverse complement.
AGGAATCTCCAAAAATTTAGGGATAGTACAAGCACTAAACAGAATGCAGCTGATGAGTCAAAAGTAATGAAAGAAAAAAGTGATACCGAACTCTCAGCTGCCATTCTTGGGAGACATCTGACAGTTTATAAGTGGCCAGGGAATTCCTGTGTCGTTTTAAAATTACTTTTCTGTGAATAGGCAGCACGGCGGCGCAATACATCTGGCACGTTGACGATAAATCGCAGCAGTCCAGTTTTTGTTAAGAAAAAATCACTCTAGTTTGTTGCGCCCCCTGGCATTGTCCGCCCCTAAGCCCGGGCCTATCGGTAAATTCTGGTCGGAGGACTCCATCAATTTTTAAGCACATCTTTACAGGTGTCTTTGGGAAAGCTTTAAGCTCAATTCTGCCATACCTTTCCCTGGAAAGCACACCATGGGCGTACGCAGGTTCTTGTCTAGGGGGGCAGCCAATTTTGTGATGAAGGGCAGGAAGGGAGCTTAAGTTATATTGGTAATTCACAAAACATTACATTGCAAGCAACTTCTATCATACCTGTGAAATATTTATTAATAAGTTATCACCAAAAATCATAAATCATCAAGAAGCTTTAGCGTTAATCTTCTTGGATTATAGCTAAAAATTTCCAAGATATTATGGATAATAGCTTCTTGTTAGACTTTTATTCTGTCATTCCAGCTGTTTATTTAAAACTTTTTCAACCATCTGCTTTTTCAGCCATATCTAGCGTAAATTGAAATTCTAGGAGGGGGGGGAGGGAAGCTACCCCCCTCTGCCCTCCCCTCCGTACGCCCATGAAGCACACCCTAGTTGATTATCGAAGCAAAGGCACTAAAAAAAGATATAACGAACTCAGACCAAGGTTTAAGGTAAAACGTAATTTATTACTGACAAAAAAGACAAAATACAGCTTGAGCAAGCTCTCCATATAAAGCACGACCTAACCGCTAATGTTGACGAACTTATCACAAAAAAATGAGACTAATAACAATAAAAGAAGCTAACCATTGCAACACCTAAAGCATTTAGGAACATACTAACAATCCTAATGAACATTTAGATTTTAACCTGCACTTCTGACTTTTTTCATGAGTTTCTGTTTGGTAGAAATTGGAACAAAAGACTGTTGGAACAATATTTTACCATTCTTTCTATCGGCCACAAGTCTATCGACCGAAGAAGATAAGAATATTTAGCTGAACTCTACATTTTCATCCCATGGGTAGATCCAAATAATGAATAAAATATATATGGGCACAATAAGATGCCAAATCGATTTGCCCCGCTTTTTCAATTTTCCCATGTAAAAAAAAAAAAAAAAAACCAAATAATTATTAACTATTAAGTTAAAAAGCTAAAAGTAAAAAAACAAGAAGTAATGTCCCAGAATGACATACACATGCCAGCCAGCAAATACGAACAATTTTTGTATTGACTAAATTGACTAACTCCATACTAAAATGGACAACATGTTTTCCATAATCAAAACATTCCCACACTAACAAATACTCAATATTTGTTCACCAGACAATTGGGATAGTCGGTCAAAATCATAACCTGCAATGTATATTCTTTTTCCAGTTTGTCCGATGTTTGCTTTGTGGAGTGGATTAGTTTTATGGGATATTTTATGAATCTATGCCGCTTGTATACTACGTTCTTCTCCTTAGTAAAATATTAAAATCCAGGAAAAAATTTACAAGGTGAACACCCTTTTTAAGCGAATAAGATATAGGTGTTGCGGAATTTCGTGATCGAAATCATAAAAAAATCAACCTTACTATGTATACTATAACCCGGTGAGCGACAGCTCACCGCTCCATTAAGCTGCATTAGGTCAACACGGAAGCGAACGCTTACCCTCCACCGTCCTTGTCATGTTTAGAGCCTCATTATTTAGCCCCTCTACCAAAAAGTTTCCACTTCCTTTATTTTTTTCTTATGACCTCTCTCAACCAATCCTGGGACGCCTTACTTTTCGTTTGGCCTCGTCTGGAGTGCCGAAAAGCGTACAAAGTATGCTATCACTATTCAGTATAATTAAAATGAATGACAAATTTATTTCCCCCCTCTCTGCTACCGGTCCGATTTGTCAGGGCAATTATTTCCCGTTAAAAATTTCAGAAGCAAAGCAGCTGTAGCCAAAGAATGAGCCGAAATATGAACCGATAGGCTCATTGTAATTAATATTTGACATTCAATATCCAATTACAATTATTTAATAGCGTTCAAACGTACTTATTGAAAACTATTGTAAGTAATTACTTGCTTATTGTGTTTCTGAGCACAACTAGATACAATACGTTCTTTTACAGATAGAAAATTCTTAGAATATTTGTCTATTAGTATAAGCTAACAATGCTTTCAATTAGTTTCAAAGGTTCTATGGGTTTGCGAAACTTCGTCTATTTTTATGAGAAATTTATTTTTATATCTAGACCGCTTCCAATAATTACGCTGATTCAATAAGTTACTTGCAATTGACTGCTCTCGATTGCAATAAGCTCTTTCAACCGCGGTATTAATCAGGACTATTTTATTCATCAGTGTTGCTGAGTTCCAATAGACAATACGGATGGTAACAATATCTATCATATCTCCATTAAAATTACGATTTGAATCACAACAGCTGAAAGAAAAAGAATAGCCAAATTTGCATTACTAAACACTATTTTTAGCGTTAAAGAAATTGTAACTCCTATGCAAACGGTGAGAGCTAAGTGAAGCAATACTTTAGTGTTGTAATACTTTCGATTAGCTTCGTCAAAAACCAAACTAGTAGTCAGTTGCACAATTTTTTTTAGTTTAAAAGAAATGTGGCTAGACAAAATGTTTAACAGTTTTTCAGAAATACACAGTCACTTAGGCTTTCAAATTTATCTTTGTGATTTGTTTTTGGTTTACATCACTTGTCTGGGAACAAGTGAAAGTCGAAAAGAAATTTTCAGTAAAGATGAAAACCGAAGCCTCGAAAAAGGAATTTTCACATTCAACGGTTATAAATCAGAAGCGAGTACCCTATCAGAACCTTCAACTGAGCGAATTGAACAATATCAACCCACACTTACCAGTTCCAAAACTAACATTCCGGCTAATATTTGCTTTTTTACAGTGCGCCAATAAAAAGGTTCAGTGACTTCCAAAAACAATAAAAATATGCTGACAAGGCATACTGATCATACTTCAGTACAATTTAGAAATGAACCAGCGCTACTGTCAGTGCACCGTTAATCAACAGAACTATAAAAAAAACTAATGGGTAAGTTGAGTTCAATTTTGTAAAAAAAAAAGTGTTTTAATTCAAGGTCTAAATTTCTTGGATTCAACCATAATTTTTCTGAAAATAGACAGATTCTTTTGTTTTTAAGCCCTAATAAAATATAAAATAGTTAGGGATAAAGAGCATAGGCGAGAAAAAAAAAAAGGTAGACCAAATACACCTAATGAGCCGTTTTGACAATTTTCTCTTCGTCTCAATGTAAAGCATGTAAAAAGAGAGATAAATAAAAATAAACTCAAGTAGTGTGTTTGTTTAAGTTTTTACAAGTCTATTATTTTGCTGGGTAAAATTAGATGACGTTGTTTTTTTTTCTCTAGTCAACTTTTCTTATTCTTTCCTAGGGCATAGGAGGGGAATTCTAACTTTCTTTCTCAACCAATCCCTCCTTTTAGAACTGTCACTTGTCGCTAGATCACCAGTATCTTTGTGCTTCAGGGATGGATCTATTGCCTCAAAATTAATGGAAAACTGCCCTGCCCCGCTAAGCGCAAAACTCATGTATACGAGCTTTTAACTGGGGTATAATTTCTATTTCAACTGATGAAAGTTAATGAGTCATTTGATTTTGTTCCTTATAAGTCAGGTATCAATTACATTAATAAACTATTTTTGCCAATAAAATAGTTTGTGTCGTAAGAAGTTGTTGTAACTGGTAAAACTGGTCACGGTAAAATTGGTTATTTTACGTATTTTATCGTAATTTTAGGGACACCCGTAAAAGTTGTGTTTTACGTAATTTACCCATTTTACCGGTATTTTACGACGCCTTGCAATTTTCAGAGCACAAAAGCGCGAAGAGGCTGGCAGAAAAAGGATTGAATATGATTTTGTTTTGTTTATAGCTTTTCCCCGGTTTGAAAGGCCGTCTGTCTGATTTGTTATCAGAACGATAAAGTGTATTATAGTACGGGTAATTACAATTTTAAAATGGTGAAATATTAAATGGTAATAAATACTTTCTTGCTAGATCTCTTTGGTAAATATGGTCTTTCATTGGTTTCGGCTTGATCTTTCATTCAGTGTCTGTTCGTATCTGGTACAGTAAACTCCAAAAAGGTTAGATTTTTTTTTTTTTCTATTTAGCACTGAGGACGACTTGGCGGAGGTCCTTATCGAAATATTTGCTTGTTTTTCGTCTTCATGTTTTTACCACTGGCTGACAAAATCCTCGCTTTCTCACCCTTTTTTGGTTTTATTTTTCATTTAATATTTTCTTTCCTCTCTTAGCTTCATATTAAATGGTAATTACATTAGTTATGTGAACTGTTAAAGACAGAAAGGGCTACAAGCAGGATTGACATATGACACACAAGAGAAAAAAAATTAAACAGCCGACAAAAATGTGAGCCAGCGAACAAAAAAGAAGCGAAAATTATAGAAACAAATATTTCGTCAGGGACTTCCGCTCAGCCGTCTTCAGTGTTCAAAAAAAAGAAGGAAAACTAAACTTTTGAATTTAGCTGAGCAGAACAAAGACGAATGTGGAAAGCCATTACCTTCAAACATTAAAGTTGCCTCATCAAAAAGATCTATACGATCTGGATTATCAACATTGTGGAGGGCCAAAGTAGAATCAATATCCTAATTTTCATTTTGTATTTCACGTCTTAGAGAAATTTTGTATTCTTGATGTCTTTTCCTTGGGAGCCGGCGTTTACCCATGACGTTTACGGCGTTTACTAATGACTATGAAAGTGACTGAATGTTCCGCTATTATGATCCAGTGCTTAGTTAATAAAAGTCATCAAAATATTACTAACCTCTTTTTACTTGTATTTGGTACTTTTGTAAATAAATGAAAAATAACATGTATATGATATTAGGAATGTGACTGAATGCGGCTATTTAATATATGCGAGGCTGTTAGGGTAATATTTCTTAGGTTTAAATGTAGAAAAAAATTACTAATATGATTTTACTCCCAAATAATGGCAAATTTGATTGTATTTTTATTTTTGTTACAGAATGAATGTCCGAAATCAGGAACTGTCCGATTGATGAGGTATTACTCTAGGCGCAAGATTATCAAAGGCATAAACTAGACAGTTAGTTAAATTGATGAAAATTAGATGAAGGGGCATTACCTTTTTTAAGCCCAGGAAAATCAGAATCATTAAAAAATTTCATTAAAAGTTGTAAGTATTGCTGAAAAAGAAATTTTCAATTGGTCTCGTAGCTAGAGGGCAAATCTAAAACACCAATTTTACCCTGTATTTCCTAGGAAGTACCTCATTTTACCAATTTTACCTTATTCTACCAATTTTACCGATTTTACTTACCGAGTTTTTATTTTACGGTAATTTTACAACACTAGTCGTAACTGAGAAGAGCAGATGACCCCATTGCAATTCTGACAAAAAAAAAATGTATAGTCTTAAACTCATTTTAGGCTTAAGACACAGTTATGGAGTCAACCAATCTTATTCTTTAATAGAAAAATCATACTTTATTTAGGAATACTTAAAAACTACCTGAAAAACCTAAGATGTATCTTAATCGGTTTTCTTCGGAGACTTCATCATAATCATCATCGCCCAAAGCCTCTTTTTTCTAAGACACTTACTCTTCCTGTAGCAATTTGTACTTATTTTATAGCCGTTTGTGCATTCTTTATCCAGAAAAAACTATTGTGCATGAACGCTTGATGATTTTTTGCACAAATCTATTTACTGACCCCCTTGACTTTCTTTATATCTGACTTTTTGGTAAATAGAAAAAGCAATGGTAACGATACGTTAACAGTAGCGATGATTCAAAAGGTATTTAGTCACATAAGAAAAATTTTACTAAACGAAAAAACTGAGAAAAATGACTTTTCTGATTGCCAGAAATCATCTCCTATTTGAACAAACATGCTTAATTTGGCCTTCGAAACTTGACAAAGACAATTTCTTTACCAAAAGTTATCTTGGAAACTGTTCAACAACATATCAAAAAACATACCTTGGAAAAAACAAAAACTATCCAAGAACCAAATGAGAACCTGGAAAACGGATTTGGTCGGTCGACCAAGTGCACTTCATTTAGGAGAATGTGGATACAAATCACAGGTTGACAGAAATGGCACATACCACCTTTAAATTACCATACCCATAAAACAATGTTGAATTAAGATTCCCAAACAGCCAGTTCCGTCTTAATTGGTACAAAAACAAACCGGTTCGAGAAATTGTCGAAATGAAATCTACTTCAAACAATATTACTTCATGCAGTTTACAATAACATACAAATTTCTTCATCTGCGGCATCAAACAAAAATCCAAACAAAATCAAGAACACCTGAAATTATCTAATAAAGAAATTTACACTACTTTCCAGCAAGCGAAAAGACAAAAAATAACACATATAAATCACAAAAAAACAAAAATAATCAAGAACAATAAAATAATTAAGAACAAGAATAGGACCATAGTTCATATTTTAATTTTGCAAGTCAATTCTGTTTGATAAAGTGTACCAGATATTTTCTTTTCATTATTTATATACGACGAAAATTAGTGTACTTAAATACATCAAGTTCACTCCCTTCAGTTCAAAGCCAAAGAACAAGACAGACAGCCACGTGTATTGTTTTAAAACTTTCAAGTCAGTATTTACTTTCCAATCATAGGTACCCTCAGCTTTGATCAGGGAGGGATGGAGCGACAGGTCGACAGGTTTTTTAAATAGGTTCCAGATATCATGATTCTTACTGATATTGGTCCGTTGGTTCAAAGATACTCATTTTCGAGCCCAAATATCCTTATTTCTGAAAAAATAACATTTGCTACCTAATTACCATGGTCTACATCAACAATTATCCTTGAATAATCAAACTAAAAAACTATCTTCCTCCTCCTCCATTAATATGCCCACTTCTGCACCGTAATTAGTTTATTACTTTTGGTTACTGCACCATAAATAGTCATTACCGTTGTCTCTAAAATGCAAATTTTTTAACTCATTCGGATTCGCTATTCTGCTTTCTATATCTTCCAAATTAAACACTGAAACTAGTTTTCCACATAGAAACAAGAATAAGAAAGACGGGTATGAAGTCAGAGCAGACTTCTGCCAATAGTAATTCTTTTTCTGGGTGAGGGGCAATGCAAAGAAAAAACAAATTTTACTTGAAAATTTGAAAAAGAAACACCCAGAAATTTGGGGAAATTTAGGATTTCGTGAAAGGAGGTCCGCTCTTATATAATACCCAAACTGAGTTGGCTCACAATGCTTCACATACAAGGACTTCCTAACCAAACCCTAATATTGTATTCATTCTAAACTAATTCCTATCAAAAACTTTGAGCGTATCACCTCGTTTTTTCTGCTCATGCCTGTCATAAAATAAACTAATATGAAAAATTACACTTGTATTCAATAGGTGCGAAACCAAAAATCACACAAATAACACCTTCTTTTTATAGCCAACATTATCCTTTTTGTTTATTTAACTACTCTTCATGATACGAGTAATGGCCATCCAAAGATCAACTGTTTAATAGAAATATCTGACACAGTTTACCAGATCAGAGAATAAATACTCAAATTTAAACAAAATCTGATACTATCAGAGACATGCCCTGAATGAGCCTCATTGACAGTTACAGATTTTTCTTTGTAGTTTTTCCATACCCAAGCAACATATATGAAAACCACCTCATGTGAGTCCTTGAATTGACAGAATGCAGTAGCAGCATGTTTCCAATGCTTAGGCTTTAGCTTACATTTCTAAATACCATCCAATTTCTGCCAACATAAGAGACTACTCATGGCATGTGCCCACGTACTCCGATATCATTACATTTTTAACAATTAACATCAAATAAAATAACTTAACACACACAGTAATACAAAATCAAAGACAATATATTATGTTTTTTGACTCCCTTGTCAGTGAGGTAATAACAACACTATGCCAGGACTACTTTTCGATCTCAACTTTGAGTAATTCCCAAGTAACTCTGCCTAGCCTCCATGAGAATTTCAACAAATGCCTACTCTATTGTGTGCTGCTTGGAACATTTTCCAGTCATTGGGGGTAGTGATAGCAAAAAAAAAGAAAAGAAAAAAAAAGCACCAAGGACATCAAAAATAAAATCTGATTCTTTGGATTCGATAAGTGGAAATTTAGAAAATAATACAGATCTTACAAGTTAGGAAAAATCGGCAATCCAATTTTTAACATAAAGAAGAGCCACATAAGCAGTTATGGTAGTAAAAGGCACCAAGCTTAAAAAAGGAAACGTGAGTGAAAAAAAAAAGCTAAAACCTTTTTTTTAAATATATGGCACCAAACAATTTAAGAAAGTATGGCTTTTTTTGAAGGTTTAGTTGTTTAGTGAAGGTTTAGATTGTTAACACAAATGTTTTCCCGACTCAACGAAGCATCACTGACGATAATGTGATGCTATCCTAAAAACTTCATAATTCTGATACAGCCAAAGAGAAATCTTAGAAACCCGCGCTTTAGGTATGATCTAAGATGGGTCCGATGGGCAAAAAATACTGTTTTTTTTATATCTAAATTTCTTGTAAGCATTATATTCTAACAAAGGTTTGGTTTTTCTAATTCCCGTTGCTTTTCACAACTGGCAGACATACCATTCACTACAAAAGGATTTTCAAAATATTCTTCATCAATAAGTAACTATCTCTAAACAACTCTTAAAGAGGAGAGCTGGCCAGAGTTAACGTAACTTGACTGTAAAATTATTACTGGGACACCGTTTTTACTCTTAGCTTTCGTGTTAATTGTTTGGCTCATGGAATGGTCAAGAATTACTCAGAGCTAACTGCCTAACATCACCCACATGTAAAAAAAAACAAACAAAAAAAAAACAGACATGCCCAGTTTTCAACATCCCCAATACAATCTTGTTAAGAAAGCTAAAATTAGAGATCTAAAAAAAGGCAAAATATAGTTGGATAAACCTTCGTAGCTTAAGAATAGACTCTAGAAAGGAAATATTTGATTTAATATTTATATTAAATTTATATTTTATATTAATATTATAATATATAGCATAAATATATTAATGTAAATAATATTTATATTAATATCTATTAATACCCATAAATACAAAAAATTAGATTTTTGAAGCTCCCGAAAACATCAAAAGTATATAGAAACGATATTTGGTAATCAATTTGGTGCTCAAGAAAATTTAGAAAGCAAGTCTAGGTGTGTTGGTTAATATTTTTCTTTTTTCATTTGTAACTCATAATGTGTGGTAAAACAAGGAATATTAGGATTGGCCCGCAGTATGACGATGCGTCAAATGATGTACAAAACTAGCACCTTAAGAGGCATAAAAGCTTAATTTTAAGGGAGAGTTCGATATGATAATTGAAATGTAACATATTTTTAGTAAAAAATGAGCAGTTCAAAGGCTAAATTATTAGAAGCAGAAAAAAACAAAGCAATTAACCGCTTCTTCTGGTTTTATATCTAAAATTTCACGTAAAATTTCAATTTTCTGCTAGATCCCTGGGCTGAACTTATATTCATCTCATCGAAAATGCTGGTTAGAACATTATGTTTTTTTTTTAAGTAAACATAACAAGCTTTTTAGGTTTGAGACTAAAGTATCTTGATTTTCATTCCCGATTAGTGTTTTTTTTTGTAAATTCTTTCGATCAATCGAGAAGAAGGGGGGGGGGGGGAGATTTCCACATTTTTCTTGATGGGTTGATGTTTTCTGAGGGGATTATGAAAATTATAAGTTTTTATATTATGACGTACAAACAGTCCAATACCTACTAAAATATTGCTACAAAAAAGGCTAATAAGCAGAGAAAAAACAGCACTGTTACCATGGAGTAAAAAAAAAAAAATATTTAGGGGAACCAACTGACCAATTCTTTATCCTAAATAAAATATAAGTTTAAAAAAAAAGAAGAAATGAAACATGAAAGATCATAAAAAAATTATATTGCTAATGTAATGTGGGTGATCGGAATTCAATTATCAGTATGTGTGTTGCAATATGTTATGCAGTTATCTACATTTAACCAACAATGTCACGTTATAAGTATGTTTATGAATTAACTATCTAATGACTTAAGTTTTCGTAGCTTTTTAGTATGCTTTCATGAATCACAATTGTTCATTCTAAAGTCCGAAAAACAGCTGGTACTAATGAAAACAGAGCCACGAAGATCAAGGAATAGGAAATTATGAAAGAAATACAAATGCAAAGAAGGGACCAAAATAGAAAAAGGGTAATCACAGGGAAGGATCTAGATCAAATTCTTAAGTTACTTAGGCCACTCTATTAAGCTTAAGGTCACTTTTTCGCGTAAAAATAAAATAATAACAACAATGTCTTTGGTGTAACCGGGAAATAGGGCACTGGATTTCCTACTGATCTCACTCTTTAGAATCTTTTCCAGGCTGCACATTCCAGCCCAAAACCTCTTTATCAAAACCACAAGTTAAAAGATTGCATTTCTGACCCAAAGATTCATCAGTCCAAGCAGTTGAGCATACCATACGTCTATGGCCCTAAAAAAAGAATATAATTATATAGCCGAGGCTAAGAGCTAAAAAGTTTTAAGCAATGGAAGATGAAAAAGACTAAAAAAACCACGAATTAATTCTTACTCTATATAAAACTTTCTTAACCCTATGATCTCGTCATGATCGCCCGAAAAACAGGTCAAATATGAAGGCATATCTTACGATCCCATTATAATCCATACTATATAGCGGTTTGTCTTTTTATTTGCTAAACATTCGAAAAATATTCAAATGTTTCAAATAAGCTGAAACTTGGGACGTATGATCCTTTCTGGTCTGTTGAACGGTGGAAAACTTCGAGGATTCTTGCACTTGAATCATAATTCATAATACAGTTAAATTATCTACTTTCATGGCTACAGAGCGTACGGGTTATTATATCTGGTTAAAATGCAGTAGATTTCCGGTTTGATTTTCCAGAAGGAAATTGAAGGAAACGGCTGGAAGTGACAGGAGAAGGTCAAAAGAGTATGAGGAGAAGTCTGTTAGAGGGAAAAGTAGCATATTGCACTTTGTTTGAAGCACTTATAGCAGGTGCAACAACGTCTGGTAGGAGAAGGTGATCAAAAAGATATAGTTGAGAGTGGGGACTCGGAGGTTGGTTTTCCATATTTTATGAATTGACATTTGTTAGTATTGACATTATCCTTAACTAAATTAATTTAAAAAAAACAAAGTTTTTCCGAGGGAAGGAAAGACTGAAGTTGAAACGTAAAAAGGACAAAAATTATTACTTCACAGTCTATTTAATATATATTAACATAACAAGCACAAATAAACGCACTAATTATGTTTCTCTATGCTTTTATGATTATACAAAACTACCGCTTTACTGAAAACACAAAAGTCAAGTATAAAAAACAGGATTATTGATTTAAGAGTCAAAAGTGGGTGTGTAGCCTGACAACACTAAACGAATCAATAAAGCTTTTCATATTCTTACACCATTTGTGACATTAGTAACTTTCAGTATCAATTAAAATTATCTTAAAAACATAAGCGTAAAACTAAATATTTTTTAATAACCGCGAAGTAATTGAACAGCATACAGAAATATTGGATTGATTTATCAAGCAGCATTTTGCTCTCACCAGCTATAATACAAATAGTGGGTAATACACAACCTTAAATTGTAAGAAATATGCTTTAGTATTACTTGAGATGAAGATCAAATACGACATAATATGAACTCTGGAAATCCGATTATTTCTCTCTATACAGGAGTGAATATCAAGCTATGATACAAATTCTAAAGCTAGTCTATAGTCCTGATACTATCAAGATGACCTTACTTCGAACTTGTGTACAAACTAATCATGACATGTCCTTTTAAGAACCAAAACGAGAGCCAGTCATTGAACTGAGCCATTGTGCAGAAGTGATACCAAATTAAACGTAAAAAAACGACAATCCTAAAATGGATTGTTGCTTTATCTTAAAAGGGATTGATCCTAAGAGGAATTGATAATATTTTGATTCTATAAAAAGTATCCTTAATTGGTTTGCTTTTACTGTACCAAAACTCCTATATTATTTTGTGTTTTCAGTAAAGCACTAGTTTTGTATATCATAAAAGCATAGAGAAACATAATTAGTTCGTTTATTTGTACTAGTTATATTAATATATATTAAATAGGCTGTGAAGTAATAATTTTTGTCTGTTTTAAGTTTAAAATTCGCTTTTTACATCCCTTGGAAAAACTTAGTTTTTTTAAAATTAATCTTTGTTCGTTTTGATTAAAATTTAATGCACAAACAACGCTGCCATTATCTTTTTTATTTATACGGAATAATGTATGTTCGTTTTAAGTTTTGATGCCATTTCTCAGTTTCAGTTGAAAACTTATTTTTAATATAATTTCTCATTATCACCGAATCTAGGGGAGATAACATAGCTCTAAAAAATACTGCAAACAACCTTGACAACTAAGAGAAACTTTCAGTCTATATCATAAAGTTCATTATCCATACTTCACAAAACAATACATGTTTTTCAGGAACATTTGTTTTTTGATGAGCAAAAACCTGTTTTTACTCGGCCTACATCACCTAAAAAAGCCATAATGAAGACAGGGCTTTAAAACTCACTTTCTTACTATCAGAAACAAGAAGGCTTCTGCAACAAAAAAAAAGCTGTTTAAGGCCTCATTTAAAATCTTATATTTATTTATACTTAATCACTTTTTATAAATTTGACTTGATAGCACATTCTCACAAAGTGCAGCGCTGTACTGACAGAACCATGCCTCTAATAATGTAGTTTAATATATTGGTGTTTGTAGGACTTTAATTGTGTAGCTTATTAAGGGGGACTGGAGGAGAAAGTTGCAGGAGGTGTTCTTGCAAACCTCCAGTTAAGGGTCCTGGACCATAATTATTACAATGGTACCTTTTTATGCTTCCAAGATTTTCTATTTAAGAAGTGGCACAAAAAATGTTGTCTTCAGTGCTATATATCACTTATGAATTGCAGTATTGATAAAAAACACGTATGTATAATGAAAAGTATTCAAAAGAACCACTAAACATAACTCAAAAAAGTTCTAGTAGCCCACTCACCCTAGCTTTTCCAATTGAGACAAGGCACCAAAAGTGCCATTTTTAATGCTATTTGAACCGTGCAGATAGTGGAATTTGTAGGAAGAACGTAAATATGAGCAAAATTTTTTATATGAGCTATCAAAAATCTATCTACGATGTTCTAGTAGCCCGCTAGCCCCACCCAGGAGAAACAGCGTAAAAAGTGCCTTTTTTAGTGCCATATGGCACTTGCACACAGCGAAATTTATCTAAACCATGTACATATGAGAAATAGCTTTTGAATGAGCTCTTAAGCATCTCTATGTTGTTCTAGTAACCCGCTAGGCCTGGAATAAAGAAGAACATTTACCGTTTTAACATTTTTAACTTTTAGCTACTATGCCCTGTGGTTCGCTCTTTACTATGTTGCAGCTAATGCTTCAACCATGACAAAGAGTTAATTGCAAATTTTTCTCAGAAACTAGTTAACATTAATATCTGTGAAATCTAATAGATGGTAGAATTTTTAAACAAAACTAGCAAATATAAGCAATAGCTTATAATTGAGCCATTAAACATCTATCTACGACGGTGTGGTAGCCTGCTAATGTTTCAGTAGCTTACTGATGAGCAGACGATTTATGAAACTTACTAAGAAGGCTGGGAGGGGAGTGTATTGGAGGGGTTCTTGTGAACCTCCAGTGAAGGGTTCTGGAACATCACTATTACAGTGATACCTGTTTTGTACTTCAGAGGTTTAAAAATTATGGTGCCAGAGAAGTGGAACTATAGGTTTTGTTTTAGTGCTATATCGTACTTACGAATGTAAAATTGAAAAGAAAAACACGTATATAAGAGCAATAGCTTTCAAATGAGTTATTAATCATCACTTTTATAAGTTCTGCTAGCCCAATAGTCCCACACTGTAAAAAAGCTTGTTTGAGATTCAACAAAAATTGTTTGTAATGTTTATCAACAACAAAATTGGAATTTCGACAGCTGAAATTGAATATTGGAGACCATTTTGGAATTCCATGGTCATTATGGAATTTCTAATTTGTTGAGAAACAAAAATGTTGAATTCCCATATCACATTTGAATTGTCAATTTGTTGGCAAAACAACATGTTGGATTTTAAGATCCTTATTGGATTTCCATCTTGTTTGCTGGATTTCCCATTCTCTTATTGGATTTCCATCACTAGCGTTGTTAAAATTCCTAGGTCTACAGTATAATATCTAGTTCTCCGGATTCAGATTCCCTTTCTTCTTGCTTAATCATCAATAAATATCAAACAAAATTATCTCATTTATTTTACAAGAACAGAAAATTACCAAAAAACTTTCCCAGATAATATGACACCTCTTAACGGCTGCATTTTTCATGGTGGGAATCAGTAAATCAATGGCGTAGTAACAGGCCGACAGAAGACACTTGAGCAAGATATATCTTCCCATCAAGAAAACAGTGACACACGGACCTGAAATGAAGATGAAATCAAATCGAGGCACAAATAAAAGATACTTCCCCCCTTTTTTCTACCTCCAGAACTGAACGGCTGCAATAATAATGCCACGAATCCTGTCTTTTCTGAATAACTTTGACTTACTCATCAGATCTCATCAAATCTCTTGTTCGCCGCCTTATCAAATTTGTGTGTTATAAAATTGAAACCTTGCAAAATAGATCTTCTGCTTAGATGAAGTACAATAAAATTGTTTTCAGCTTCACAACTTTGCTCAATCCCAATTTGCAAGGTTTTAAAGATATGCAAATACATTTCCTAGATTTTGAATAAAAAAACATTGATATGGCTTAAAATTCTACTCAAATAGCAGGAATTGCTTTTTCGGAACTAAACCTTGAGAAAACGAAACTGATAACTAAAAATTAAGGTAAAATGTTGTTCTGTCAAAATTTCAATAAGTATAGACCTGTCATGTAGGCAAATTTAAAGACCATCTAGAGGGAGAAGGAGTGGAGGTAAGTACTTCAAAATACCTTCCCGGGACATACTTTGGTACTTTTGTACTATCTGGAACACACGCACTATATTATATAGAGAAGATGCGGGTTTATTTCAATAGAGAAATGGATTGCAAAGCGTAGTTTGTTATTGGGTTTACAGTATTTAAACTATTGTTTAATGGGGTTTAGGGGGGACAAGGTACCTAGGTTTGGTTTGGTATTTAATATATGCTATGCTTTACACCCGATCCCCCCCTAATGTGCAATTATGTAGCCGAAATTTGTTTATAAACTATTATATTTTTATGCTATTTTGTTTTACTTCATTAGCATCAACCAAACTTCACTTTTCGCGTGTGTTCGAAATAGTACATAAGTACCCATACTCTAGCCTGTAGACCCATCCCTGAAAGTTTCATTTTCCTAACCTAACCCCTTTCCAAGATAGCCAAAAGTGACTAAAGTAGAATTGGTACTGTTCTGTTAGCTGTAAGCCACGCAAGATATATGATAAAAGAAACTAGACAAACAGGTTTTTCAACAGAGAATTGGATTGCAAACAGTGGTTTCTAACTGCGTTTACAATATTTAAACTTTAGTCTTTTGGGGTTCAGTGAAAAAAAGGTACCTAGGTTAGGTTACGTAATTAATATATGCTATGCTTTTCCCCCCGCCCCCCTAATGTACAAATATATAACCAAATTTTGTTTCTAAACTATTATATTTTTGTCGTATTTTGTTTTATTTCATTAGGATTAACAAAACTTCACTTCTTGCATGGTTTACAGC
Source organism: Artemia sp. Qi Xiang Cuo (assembly GCF_049724085.1). NCBI lineage: Eukaryota > Metazoa > Arthropoda > Branchiopoda > Anostraca > Artemiidae > Artemia > Artemia sp. Qi Xiang Cuo. The sequence goes on along the minus strand of NC_142798.1, from coordinate 49,090,612 downwards.
TAATAGAACAGTACCGTAGAATTTTACCAAACTTCTTTTATTTATAAAAATAAACTATCTTAAACATTTTGGGAAACATAAGACACAAGTTATCAATATTAATAAACTAAACTGAATACTTACCATCACAATCAGACTGTCTTCTCTCTCTGATCTCTCTGAATCATAATGTCTTCTCTCTCTGAACTGAATGCCCCCTAGGCAAAATCGTCGCTTCGTCGTTTAAAGGTCTTAACACTAATTCTTCCTCTGTATTATACGTTTGTAGGTAGTTGAAGGAGATGATTTTTATTTTTGTCAAATTGATCTCAAATCATAACTTTCAAAAACAAATTAAGAGAAACATTAGGTCTTGGGAGGAGGTTTAAGTTGCCCTCCAATCTTTACGGTCTCTTAAAAAGGGCACTAGAACAGAAAAATAAACAACAAATAGAAACGCATCCGTGATCAGTCTGGCAAAAACATACAATTCCACATTTGTGCAGATAGGAGATCAAAACCCCCACAATAACATTTTCTGATACGCTGAATCTGAAGGTCTGATTTACATTAAGATTTATTGACTTTTTGGGAGGAGTTTCTCCCTTTTTCGAAAATCAGGCTCCCTGTTTTCAGAATCTCTTAATCCATCAAAATCCCCCTTTATTCTGAGGCTTGGAGCCTTTGGTGAGTAGATATTAAAAGCAATGAAATATTTGCAATCTGCGTAAAAACACAATTCTTATCAATTATTATCAAAATTCCGTTTTTGAGTTTCGGTTACAATTTAGCTGAGTCGCTAATTAATTACAGTTTAACACTATGAACTGTTTGATAAAACTTATTGGGCTAACGTCCTATTTTTTTAATAATCCTGTAGCAAACCGGAGTTTTTGAAAAACGATTTATGTTATTAAAGTGTAGTATTTCTGAGTCCAGTTGAAATGTGCACTATTTTAGAAAATTTTCTTTTTTTGGGAAGCTTTTGGTTCCTTTACGTGTACGTAAAGGACTGAAATACCCTTACAGGCGTCTTCTTTTCTTCGATATATTTGCTTACTTGGCTATTCAGCGTAAGCAGCAAATTTATGGCAAATCCAGGGAAGAATTTTTTGAAACGCTTTTTGGGTCTCATTACAAAAATGACGTTCATCGCAAAAACATAAGTTGTTCCCACAAAAGCATTATCGTTATTAATTAGAAAAAATTGAATTCAGAAAGCAATATATTTTCATCGTTAGTACTGTTAAGGTTAGGGTAGTATCTTAAGAAATTTTCTACCTACAGAAACTCTAAAAAAATGTATTTAAGAAAAGCGATTGTAAAAGTTAAAAGATAATTTTTGTACATAAATTTCTGCGTGTTCATTTTGCAGACAAGAAAGCTCAACTTATTTCAAAGTAAAAATATATTTCTTTATTTTTATAATTATTTTTTTTTATACTCAAAATTCAATTAGAATTCCCCTTTTTCTTCTATAATTCAAATATTTGAATTGAACTTGTATTGAACATATTACTTTCAATGATCCTATAGTCAAATTTAAAATGATATTCAAGAAACTTCAAACTACTCTTGAAATTCAAACCGTGTTGATTGATATAACAAATTTACGGTGAAACCCTTTGAGAAATAGCAGAAAAAGGCCATTTTAGTGCCACATGGTACTTGCAGATGGCACAAGAAAAATAACATAAATATCAAGTTTCACTCATTGATGTCAACGCTTCATTTACATACTTACATAACTACCTGATTGTCCTTTTTTCAGTCGTCTGCATGATCCCCGGGAACTCCAAGTTACCACCCTCAAAATACTTTCCCCTTAAAAGAAAAAGTTGCTGGCACTCGGCGAGAATATGTGCCACATCATCAATACCTAGGTTACATCTGGGGAAAGAGTAATCCGCACCTGCATCTGGGGCCATCCTTTTTCTTTCAAATACTATTTATCTATTTTTTAGTGGCAGGCAATTCGCTCGGATGCGAAACCAAGTCCTTAATATCTCCCCCGGTAATCCTAGTTTAAAATAATATTCAAATCCAAATATCTCTTTTACTTTGGAAAAAACATCAATGTCTCAGATGTTTTAACTGCCTGGGTCCACATTTGGACTTCCTTGTCTTTTATTCTTTCTATAATCTTAGCCAAAAACGGCTCGTCCTGATCTGAGGGTTTTAGCCCCTCATTCCAAATATAAGATAATCCTACTCATACTAAAACATTTTTTATTTAACAAGGCCACGATCTTTTACGTTTCGACCGTAGCATCTCCAGATAAGCTGCTTTTGCTAACCTATATTCTGTCAGACCTAGAACTTTCAGTCAGTACCAGATCATCTGGGCTAATCTACTCGTTCTCAGCGAAAATATTCCTAGGTCACATTTTATTGCCTGATTGTGGGTCGTTACATGAAGACCAATTAATCTTTTAAAGTGTTGCAGCCGAATTGATTCCAATTGTGCTGCCAGGTCATGGCCCTTAAACGAATGACATAACCAGCTGGATAATTTTTTTTCTTGTATAATAAAAATCTTTTCAGCATCAAGCCGGCTTAGGCCGACAAAGCTGCGCAAACTCTTCCTCCACCCCAACCTATTCAAAGCTTCACTTTTTACCCCCTCCCAAGAGATTCCAATTTCCTTGAAATCCTTTCTTACGACCTCTTCCCAATCCATTCAGAGACGACTTTCTTTTCAATTAACCCTAGATAGATGGCTCAAAAGAACCATCTTAGGCAATCTCTCATCCTTCATCCGCAAAACAGGTCCGAGTCATCTCAACCTTTCTGTCGTTATAACCCTAGAAATTGGACCTAGAATATAACCCTAGAATAGGACTCTCAAATGATCTGCAAAATCAAATTCTAGGAGATTTTTACCTTCCCATTTGATCTTATGCCCTCCTATAGCCTTTGCCATGTTCTCTAGGACGAAGCTTATCAAAATGATCCTTATAAATGAGGATAGAACACAACCCTGCTTAACTCCCGATTTAATAATAAACCCGGTACTGACTTCATTTCCTATCTCAGCCGCAGCAATATTATTCTCGTTCATTTTACCAATCACTTTAATGGGTTTGTTTGTCTGGTATACCTTACAAGGATAGGAACTTCGCTAAAGCTCTTCTATCGGCTGAATTAAACGTCTGTGCAAAATCTATAAAACTGAGGAATAAAGGACTCTGTTGATTCAGGTACTTCTTATGCTACCGCCTAGAACAGTAAGACCTAACAAGTGAGTCAACCATTTCAAAATATAACCTTACATGAGAAAAAAAAAGCAGGACAACATTTCCGACGTTGTTCCGCCCAATTACATACGAATTGAGCTTCTTTCTAGGATTGAGAATCGATAGTTTAATATATAGTAGTCTGTGAGATGCCAAAATCAAGTATTTTACGGAAAATCTAAAAATTTAAGAGTTTTTCAGGCACTCAACGTTATTGCGAGCCCGATTTTTTTAAAAGACCTTTTGGTAGAATTTCTGGAGTTTCAGATAAATCAGAAAAAAACTTTGAAAATTATTACCTGAAAACTGTGAGTACCAGAAACGGCCTGATTGTTAGATTTAGCCAAAATACATTACGCAAAGCTATAGGCGATAGACAACTTCTGACTTAACTTTTGGGGAAAAAAAATGAGATTTTCGAGAAAAACTCTGGAAAAGTTAAAAGTTTTTCAAGAAAGTTGCTACCCGTGAAAGCTGCGCAATATTCCCATCTCAAGGTCAAATTTAGTTGCCAACAACTTGAGCAAAAAAAGTTGAAAAAATTCAACTTTCATGGGACAACAAGGCAATACTTGCAGCAACATTTCTACAGCTGAGCCAGTCATGGAAGATAAGTCATTATTTAGTGGCAAGGCTATCTATAGCTGTAAAAATTGGACGATGTAAAAATCTCTTACGAGAGCGGAAGCAAATAAAATTAATCATTGATGAAATTGACATAACTTTTTCTTGTGTGAGCCTAGGTGAAAATTCAGAAACTTTGCTATTAAGCTAATTTCAATAGAGCTCTTTCTAAAACCTTAAATGAACTTAGCCAGCAGATAGGTCTATGACTGGTTAAGGCTGCCATTAGTTTTGAAGCCATAGTCGTAATTGATTAAATGAATAACCTGTCTGTTGTTCCTGGGAATCCTTCCAAGGCGATGGCCAGTGATATCATAGAGCAATACATTTCTATTATCCATAGGGATGGCTATATGATTCGATGGTGCTACTGACATTCGATTAACAGCCGAATCAACCCGTATAGCGTGGAGGGGTGTTCGCATGTTTTTGAGATCCCAGATTTTCACAGATTTATCATCAGACCCAGAAATGATTTTGTCATCACCAGCAAATACAGCACAATTTACAGACCTACATAGAAAAAAGAAATAATTAAATAAAACCCCCCCAAAAAAAAAAATAGCACTAGGAAGAATAAGAAAAACCATTGTTAGGATGCAGGAAAGTATAACCTTTTATCCATCTTATCTTATTTTCATTACAGCGCTAATTTTTCGTTGCTTAAAGCAGGCGTGAAATACTTTTAGGCTTTTTTCGTCTTTTTGCATGTTCTACTGAAAGTATATAGTTTCTCAGAAATGGCTCATGATAGTGGAAATGATTTTTTTTTTTTATAATTTACACCTTATTTACACTGTAACTATTAATTTAAACCGTATAACCGTTTTGTGTGATTCGTGATTCTCAAGTTTTATATATGTGACAGAACATATGCGTATCTTCAACTCGAAGAAATTTCTGTCTATGAATTATTCCGTAATTAAGGGAACACTTAAGGAGTCCACGGTCAATCATTCTGATCAAAAGCTTCCGTCAATCGATTAACGTGTGAATCAACCTTCATTCGACCCTTCAATATTGACAAAAAGTTAATTTTAACTCACGGCCAAATTTTTAGTTTCAGTCAAAGTCGGGTAGTAAAGTGTCTACCGTGTGCCAAATGCAGTCTAATACTGATTTGGCTTTTCTTGCATGTACATTGGCAGCGCTCAAGGGAAAACAAAAAGAAAATAGGAACTGTTTTTGTTCCAAGGAGTGGTAAAACATGAGAAATCGCTTCACTCATGATCATTTACTGAACATTCTGCGCAATACAGAACAAGAGGACTACAGGAACTTTATCAGAATGGACCAAGATTGTTTTGATTTTTACTCAAGTTAGTACGGCACAATATAGAGAAGAAGGATACAAATATGCCGCGTACTCGCGGTTGAAAATTGTTCTTAAAACATTAATTTTCTTTTTTAGTTCAGAAACTGTATTATCTGGTTTCAATGTCTTTACCGCCCGCAATATTCAAGTCAGAACTTAAAAAACCTAACAAGGCGGTGATGCGGAGAAATACGGCCGTATACTGTGTTTTGAGAGCCTTCAGTGCAGTACTTCCAATTTTAGTGTAACTCCAGAACTCAAAAAAATTAATAAGAGCCCGGCTTATTTCCAAGAAAAAAGAAACAACAAGAATTCACACAATTTAAAATAAATAATCCAGATTCTTTTTAATTCTTTTTTCTTAAGAGGGGGAAAAATCCAGAAGCAAAAACAAAAGACTAATCACAGATTGTTGCGTAGAGCTTGACCAACGCACGTCGGTTATATTTCTCTCTATTGGCGACAATCTTGGCATATTCTAAATGGTTATTTTACTTAGCCTTATCTTGGTTCTGAAAGTTAGAATAAATGGTTTCTTATATACCGCAGTTGACTTTATAAAAAAAGATATTACCAAGTATTCGTACGGCCTTATCTCCCCCCCCTCCATGCAGAAAAAAAGCCCCAAAAGGCTAGTCGTGTTTGTGATTTGCTGAAAATTGACTAGATTCCGAATATGTAAAATTCATTAGGTTTAATGTTACCAATCAAAAGCTACCAGCCAGAGCTTCTGTGTCATTTTGAAGTTCTTAATCAAGTAAACTTAGGAATACTCACTCAATATGACCTTGAAAAACCCGAACTGAGTGCATATCTCTGAAGTCCCACAGCCGAAAAGTAGTATCTTTACTAGACGTAAGGGCAAGACGATTTTTTGAATGAGCAGAAACAAAGGTTAGCTCTTCATCATGACCTAAGAGAGAGGGAGAGGGAGAGAGGGATATAGATAACAAAAAGTTCTAAATCGTTACTTAATATTAAATGGTAAAAAGGCGGTGACAGATAGTTAAAGACAAACTTAGTAATATATTACAATGGAAAAAGGTTAAAGAATAAAATCTGTTCTTTTTTTGTTGTTGATGTTATAAGGTCATCAGAGTATAAAAAAGAACTAAAATTTAAGCTACTTTACAAGGGGGGGATTCTAGGCAGAAAGAGAAAATGAGAGAGAGAGAGAGAGAGAGAGAGAGAGAGAGAGAGAGAGAGAGAGAGAGAGAGAGAGAGAGAGAGAGAGAGAGAGAGAGAGAGAGAGAGAGAGAGAGAGAGAGAGAGAGAGAGAGAGAGAGAGAGAGAGAGAGAGAGAGAGAGAGAGAGAGAGAGAGAGAGAGAGAGAGAGAGAGAGAGAGAGAGAGAGAGAGAGAGAGAGAGAGAGAGAGAGAGAACCAATTTTTTAATCAAACAAAAACGTTTCTGAAACCAAACTCAATTATATTGAGTCACCAATTCCATTATAGCTCTAGACATGATGCTATTTAAATAAGAAACACGTGCGTTTTCTAGCTCATTCCAAATATTAGAATCATGATAAATTATGGGTAAAGAAAGAGATCATATTAAGTTGTGAAAAATGACATTATAAATATTAAATGTTAACAGTAATAATTATAGCACATTTTGGTCAACTATAATCGGTTGGATCTGGTGTTGTAAAATTACCCTAACAAAAAAAACCCGGTAAGTAAAATTGGTAAAATAAGGTAAAGTTGGTAAAATAGGTTAAATAAGGTAAAATTGGTAAAATAGGGTAAATATGGTACTCCCTAGGAAACATAGAGTAAAATTCGTGTTTTAGAACTGCCCTGTAGCTAGAAGACAAGTCGAGCATTTCTTTTGAAGCAAAACTTTCAAATTTTACCGAAATATTTTGACGATTCTAATTTTCCTGGGCTTAAAAAAGGCAATGCCCCTTCATTCACAGTTTTATAAATTTAATTAATAGTCTAGTTTATTCCTTTGGTCATATTATATTAGCGTTTTTATAGCTAATACAATCATATTAGCTATGATGTAATCATAAAATCATATTAGCTATTTTTTTTCTATATTTAAAACCAAGAAATGTTACCCCGACAGCCTTGCATATTTGAATAGCTACATTCAGCCACATTTCTCATATTATATACATGTTATTTTCATTTATTTATAAAAGCACCAAATACATCTAAAAAATTGGTTTGTAACACTTTGATGACTTTGATAAACTAAAAACTGGATCATAATAGCAGAACATTCAGTGACTTTCAGTCATTAAGACCGTCTCCAACAGGATCTGCTGGCAAACCTAGCTCCTCTCCTTCAGACTCAGATTCTGATGACTGCCCCCCCCCAAAAAAGTTCTGGAAGCAGGCTTTAGGATTATATATCAATTTATACCTCCAACCTCCCCTTGTCGCTCCTTTAGAACTAGTTCTATATTTATCTGAAGACTGTTTCAAAACCACTGCCGAGACACAAGGGCCGTTAAACTAGAATAAGGATTTGTCTGAGATACTGTAGTTATTAACAACACATTTGGTAGCAATTGGTTGAAAAGTTGGCAGACTAAATCTTAGAAAACGACACTGGTACTGTCAGTTTCCAATTGACTGAGGCTCTTCCAAAATTTATTCAATCACCCCATCCATATTAAAAGCCTCTGGGAAAAATAAATGAAAAAATATTAATACTTTCAATCCTTATGGGTCTTTACTATAGGCAATATTATACGATTGCCTCTTACTTAACGAGGAGAGTAGAAATTTCAATTTCCCTTCTAATGAAGATCCAGAATTATCCAGGAGAAAATGTGGGGATTTCCGTTGGGGAGGGTGGAATTTTCCAGAGGGAAGCCTGAGGAGAACGACGGCATGAACACAAAATTTCTCTGGGATGTAAAAATAAAAACAAATTGATGACATTTATTCTGCTTTGGCCCTCCACATCGTTGAAAATCCAGATCATTTAGCTCTTTTTGATGAGGCAACTTTAATATCTGAAGCAAATGGCTTCCCATATTCTTTTAGGAAGGCAATTGAAATTAGTAATCCATCCCTTGCTTTAATAGAGATACGGGAGATATTCCTACAAAACCGATCAACAATAACTTAAAATTTAAGGATTCAAATATCATTTTTTCTTCAGTTTAAATTAAGATCACCTGACTATACGTTTGATGAAAATTAGGTCAGTAGACAAGCTAAGTCAATCAATAATCAGATAATTCTTGCCCAATCTAATTGGTGAATCGTCTTCCATTTATTAAGACTTGGTTTGTTTAATTCAGTCTTTATTCTGCTCTGTTAAAAGTTACTTCAAAAGGTTAGATTTCTTTTTCTTTTTTTTAGCACTGAAGACGCCTGGAAGAAAGTCCCTGATAAAATATCTGCTTCTGTCATTTTCGTTTCTTTTCTGTCCACTCGCTAACATTACCCTCATTTTTAATTTTATTATTTTTTCTTGTTTGTCACATCTCAATCCTGCTTGTAGCCCTTTCTGTCTTTAACAGCTCACATAACTAATATATATTTCAGCTACTATTTCACCATTTTAAAATTATAACTACCTGTACTATAATACACTTTATCGTTCTGATAACAAGAGATTGAAGTCAGACAGACGGCTTTTTAAACTGGGTAATACAGCTATTCACAAAACAAAATCATATCCAAACCTCATCGCGTTTTTGTGCTGTGAAAATTGCAAGCTCACGTAAAATATGTCAGTATAATATGTAAGATTATTTGAAAAAAATTACGTTTTCTAAAGAGTTAAAGAGGCTGAGTTACAAGGTCGAACCTTAAAACGTACAGGGAGGCACAGTTGGGGGGCTGCCGCCCCCAAACCCCCCGCTTTTGCAGCCTTTAAATAAAAAAAAGTTTTTTAAACTGAAAGTAAGGAGCGACATTAAATCTTAAAACGAACAGAAATTATTCCGTATATGAAAGGGGCTGTGCCCTCCTCAACGCCTCGCTCTTTACGCTAAAGTTTGACTTTCTCACAACTCTTTTTTTTAAACAATAAAAACTTTAGCGTAAAGAGCGAGGCGTTGAGGAGGGCACATTCCCTTTCATATACGGAATAATTTCTGTTCGTTTTAAGTTTTAATGTCGCTTCTTACTTTCAGTTTAAAAAACTTTTTTTTTTATTTAAAGGCTGCGAAAGCGTGGGATTTGGGGGGCGGCAGCCCCCCAACTGTGCCTCCTAATCCTTGTACGTTTTAAGGTTCGACCTTGTAACTCAGCCTCTTTAACTCTTTAGAAAACGTAGTTTTTTTCAAATAATTTCTGCACGTTTTTGTACAGTTTATTACTTATTATTGCTTGACTAACTGTTAGCTGATCGTGTCAGGAGTTAAAGTTGGGGGGCTGCCGCCCACCAAACCCCCCGCTCTTGAACATTCTTGTGTTAAGGCTTTTAATTCCTGAATACTCAAATCACGTCGTACAGGGTGCCTCCTAATCCCTGTACGTTTTAAGGTTCGAACTTGTGACTCAGCCTCTTTAACAGCCCCCCCAACTGTGCCTCCTAATCCCGGTACGTTTTAAGGGTCGACCTTGTAACTCAGCCTCTTTAACTCTTTAGAAAACGTAATTTTTTTCAAATAATTTGAAAAAGAAGCTGAGTTTCTTTTTTAAACTTTAAATTCAGTATATGAAAAATTTCCTCTGACGGTGAATCGAACCCGGGGTTTTCCGACTGACAGTCAGGAGTCTCGACCTGTGTACTAAAGAGACACAATTGTAATTGTTTTTAGTAAGGGGAATCTATTTTTGACGCAAGCAAATCCCCACAAAACTTGATATTTGGTTTTTGGAAAACAGGGAAAGAGTGATCAGATTGAGCAAAATTTTCGAGGATAAGCTCCCAGGCCCCAGGAAAGCTTATCCTCTAAATTTCAGCCAAATCGGACAACGTTAAAGGGGGGCTGTGGTCGGAGGGGGGTGAAATTTTGCACGTTTCTTAGTTTGAGCTTGGGCTACAAAATGCGATTGCCGCTGTCTCTCTGCGACCGCTAGGACCGGAAATCGCTTGCGGGCTCTTATAGGAAAACGAGCCCGCGTTTTCGCGGGCTCTTATAGGAAAATGATAAGAGCCCGCTTATAGCGGGCTCTTATAGGAAAACGAGATTTTTCGTAAATGTAAATTCGGGGGATAATTTTTTCGGTCTGAAAATATCAAAAGGCACTAACAGGTCAAATTCTGCTTCGAATGAGTCCTCATTCACCTGGATCAGTTGCCAACTGTGACCTGTAGACGTGGATAACAAAAAAAAAAGAGAAATGAATTTTAAATGGCTATATTTGGTTTTTTGAAAACAGGGAAGAAGTGATTTCGAGGATAAGCTCCCGGGCCCTAGGAAAGCTTGACCTCTAATTATACACCCGATAAGACACCATCTCCAGGAAACGGTGGTCGGAGGTTTGTAACATTGAGCCCTGTTTGTCCCGTGAATGTAAAGTCAGAAGAGGATAAACATTCGGACGTTTCTTAGTTTAATTGCGAGTTCAGAAAAGCAGTTACTACTATCCCTCTGCAACCGCTAGGACCGGAAATCGCTTAACATTGTGGTGGGTCGCCTCTTTATAGAGGCACAAGTGTGCCTCCTTGATACCGGTAAAATAGGTAAATTACGTAATATAGGTAAAATACCAATTTTACGGCGGTCCGTAAAATTATGGTAAAATACATAAAATACCCAGTTTTTCCGTGATCAATTTTACCAGTTACAAAACTAGTTGGAACCTACTATCAGCAAAAAAAAAAAAAAAAAAAAAAAAAAAAAAAACGGTTTCACAAACATGAGATGTAAAAAAAGCATCAGGCTCCAATTAGGTACTTTTTTTTATAGGAGGTTGGAAAATAAAAAAAAGAGGAAAAACAAGAAACATGCGTTTCTTTCGCGTCTACAGAAATACATAAAAGAGCTCAACGCTATTATTAAAATTAATTGAAAAAATTTTCCGAAAAATAAGTTTTTCAAAGAAAAGTAAAGGCCATTTTCAACTTAAGCTCAACAGATACAAATACCTTTTAGAATTCAAACTCAAAACGACCAGAAATTACTATTAAAGAATAAATAAAACCCAAAACGAACAGAAATTAAATGAACAATCATAGCAAAAACAACATAGAACAAGTAATAATATAAATGAATAAATAAATCTTAAAGCGAGTAATGCTTAGATTGAATATGAAAATCAAGCTTAAAACGAAAAAAAATTGTTTCCTATTGAAGTATAAATGAAACTTAAAACGAACAGAAATTAAATAAATAATCAATGCAAACAAACACAATAGATATTAATGTAAATTAATAAATAAATCTTAAAACGAGTGAAACTTAAATTGAATATGCAAATCAAGCTTGAAACAACAAAAATCACCACAAACAAGAGTTTGTAGTGACCTCCTTCTCTCACTGTAAAAGTCTAAAACCTACTGCGTCATTGGCGCTTTCCTGAATACTATATGCGTCTTGAACAATCTTAGAAAGTATAAACAACATCAAATTGAATATTTGATGTATAATGATATTAATTGTTGAAAGATCCATCAGTTCAAGAATTTATTTCACTGTAATTGTATTTTATTTTCGAAGCTGTAAGAACTGGAAAAGAAAATATTTGTAATATAATCCGTTTTCAGTTAAGCGCCAAGTTTTAGTTACAGTTAGGAAAGGAGGCAGTATCCAATCACTTGTTTGTAGGGAAACTATGTTCGTCTTTAACAACTTTAAAAAGAGCTTATAAATTAAACTGAACATTTGATGTATAATTATGGTAGTTACCAAAAGCTCATCACTTCAAAGTGCTGTTATAATTTTATTACTTATTTTCAATGTTAAGCACAAAGGAGAATGTTGGTCATAAAATCGGTTTTTTTAGTAAAGTACCACTGATGAAATGGGTTTTAGACTTGAACAGTGGGAAAAGGAGGTCCTATCCAATCTCTTGTTTGTGGTGATTTTTGTTCGTTTCAAGCTTGATTTGCATATTCAATTTAAGTTTCACTCGTTTTAAGATTTATTTATTAATTTACATTCATATCTATAGTATGTTTGTTTGCATTGATTGTTTATTTAATTTCTGTTCGTATTAAGTTTCATTTATATTTCAATTATTTGAAAAAAACTACGTTTTCTAAAGAGTTAAAGAGGCTGAGTCACAAGTTCGAACCTTAAAACGTATAGGGATGAGGAGGTTTAGTTGGGGGGCTCCCCCCCCCCCCCCAAACCCCCCGCTTTTGCAGCCTCTTTTTTTAAGATTTTTATTTTGGGGGTGTACCGCCCCCCTCAACCCCCGCTTTTTCCCTTGCAAAGAAATGGTTTGCTACACGAACGAAGTCTGCTTGAATTTTTACCGTAAGAACATCCTATTGCATCTCTTTGATTAGAAACAGTACTGAGCCTGTTTGCTGGATTATTTACAGGAGATTTTTCCCTAACCGATAACAAGCTATAATGTGATGAACTTAACAATTTTGAACAGAAAAAACAGGGAACAGAAGAAGAGTTCAGCATAAACAAGCAGTTTAGTTTCAGGTAGGTTCAGCTTCATCTATTTTTCCATCATACATAATCACACTGAATACATAACTATACCTGGTACAGAGACAAGTTTGTAGTTATAACTGTAACAGACTGAGTTGTCATTGGCAAATTCTCTGGAGATTAAAAAAAAATGCCATTGAAACAGTTTCATTCGTGTTGGTACGACCAACTGATTGCAGGCTACAGGACTTAAAAAATCTTAACGAAATAGGCTGCAAAAGCGGGGGGTATGAGGGGGGGGGGCGGCAGCCCCCCAACAGTGCCTTCCAATCCCTGTACATTTTAAGGTTCAAACTTCTGACTCAGCCTCTTTAACTCTTTAGAAAACGTAGTTTTTTTCAAATAATTTCTGTACATTTTCGTACAATTTGTTACTTATTATTGCTTGACTAACTGTTAGCTGATCGTGTAAGGAGTTAAAGTTGGGGGGCTGCCGCCCCCAAACCCCCCGCTTTTGAAGATTCTTGTGTTAAGGCTTTTAATTCATGAATACTCAAATCAAATGCACAGTAAAATTTTCTTTTTTCAACTTTTCTTCGAGCATGCGGGAATACGGCATGTTATCAAAGCAGTGGAGACTCACCAGTAAGCTGAAGGCCCACTGTGATATTCTTCTGGATACGCCTGTTGAGCCGAAAGATTTAATAGATTGGATTTAAAAAAGAAACTGAGTTTCTTTTTTAAACTTTAAATTTAAGAGATACTACTTTAAATTCAATATATAAAAAACGTACTCTGACAGGAAATCGAACCCAAGTCTTCCGCATGACAGACAGGATTATTGACCACTGTACCAGCATAGACTCTTTTCGAAATGTTTTTAGTCTCTTAAATCTATTTTCAACGCCAGCAAGTTAAAAGAACGATTTTTGTTTTTTGTCAAAAAAAAATTATGGTAAAGTGCTGGAATTTCTGGAACGTTGCAGTCGGTCTTTTCAAGTTAAGAGGACTATTTTGATCTAATTTAATAATGAAATACTATGCTTTTAGGAATTACAAAAATTAACATGGGCTCTTATAAATGTAAATTCGGGGGATAATTTTTTTGGTCTGAAAATATCAAAAGACCCTAACAGGTCAAATTCCGCTTCGAATGAGTCCTCATTCACCCGGATCCGTGGCCAACTGTGGCCTGTAGGCGTGGCGGATAAAAAAATAACTTGATGAACATTAAGTGGCTATATTTGGTTTTAGGAACACAGGGAAGGAGTGATAGGATTGAGCTGAAATTTTGAGGATAAGCTCCCAGGCCCTAGGAAGACTTATCCTCTAAATTTCAGCCCGATCGGACAACGTTAACGGGAGGCTGGGGTGGGCGGGTCGAAACTTCCGGCCCAATGTCCCCCATGAAGATAAAGTCGGAGGGGGGGTGGTGAAATTTTGCATGTTTTTTAGTTTGAGTTTAGGCTACAAAATGCGATCACCGCCGTCTCTCTGCGACCACTAGGACCAAAAATCGCTTAACATTGTGGTGGGTCGCCTCTTTAAAGAGGCACAAGTGTACCTCCTTGATAGGAAAATATTTTTTTTCGTTTTAAGCTTGATTTTCATCTTCAATCTAAGCATTAGTCGCTTTAAGATCTATTTATTCATTTATATTATTACTTGTTTTACGTTTTTGCTATAATTGTTTATTTAATTTCTGTTCGTTTTGGGTTTCATTTATTCTTTAATAGTAATTTCTGGTCATTTTTAGTTTGGATTTTAAAAGGTATTCGTACCTGCTGAGCTTAAGTTTAAAATGGCCTTTACTTTTCTTTGAAAAACTTATTCTTCGGAAATTTTTTTTTAATTAATTTTTGTTCGTTTTTGATTCCAAAAAATTTCAAGTTTTTAAAAATTATTTATTTCAAAATTAAAGTTAAAAAAAATCAACTATTCATCAAAGTATCAAAACTGATATCAAAGTAAGAATATCAAAGGGAAAAAAGGGGTTTGTGTGAACCTCAGACTTTTTATTATTTGATGTTTGAACTATTTTTCACAAAATTGCTATCTCAAAATTTTTATCGGATGGGTTTGGGGAAAATGGGCGTAGGGGGACTAGATTAGGCTTCGGTCTGTTTTGACTCTTTAAAAGTGAACTAGAACTTTCTATTTTCAATCAAATGAGCCCTCTCTGAAGTTTATATGAGTATCCCTTCTATAAGAACCATATTGTAAACAGTGTTCGATTGTATACAAAGCGGCAGTTCTCCAAATGTCTCGCCTTGCATCGCTATCGTGTGATTGATGAAAATAGTGAGTCGCTACGAGTCGATCCAAATAAAATTTGGAAGTTTGTAAAAAAGAATCGATCTACTAAAGCACCTATTAACGAATCCGTCCCTAGTAAAAGTGAATGGAATAGTTATTTTCTGAGCAAGTTTGCTGCACCTGATCCTGAATTGGAGTGCCAGTTTGAGAGAGATCTTGATCTTTGTTTAGAATCTTTGGAACCGGATCTTGGCCACTCAGTGACTATGTCGGATGTTCGTTTAGCTATTCTCAAACAAAAAAAGAAGTACTCTAAAGGAGTAGATAATATCTGTGGTATGCATCTGATTATCGGTAGTGAACTGTTAATAGTAAATCTGGCACTTATGTTCCAAATGATTTTTAGTTTTGGTCTAGTGCCAGATATTTTTTTTACCGGTGTAATCACCCCTGTCATCAAGAAAGGTAAAGACCCATCTGAATGTTGTTCTTACCGCCCGATAACCGTTGCTTCCGTTTTTTGTAATTTGTTAGAGTTATTAGTTATTGAGGAGATAAAGTTTGTTTGTAGTACACCAGATTCGCAGTACGGTTTCAAGAGAAATATTAGCCGCGAGCACGTGCATAGCCTATTATCTAATGTTTTGTTGGATGCAGATGCTAAAGGAGAAACCATGGTACTTGCAGGCCACGACGTCCGCGGAGCGTTTGATTCGGGTATCCATGCACAACTGCTTGTCTCTGCGTTTAAGAGAGTTCTTGACATATCTTATAGGAACATGTATTTTAAGTTGAAGGTTAGAGTAAGGGTACTAAAAAACCAGAGCCCGACTGTATCTGATTTCCTCATACCAGTACGAAAAGGTATTCGCCAAGGGGCTTCATAATCACCGTCTCTTTATAATAACAGTATCATCGAGGCTCAGAAGACGGTGAAAACGTGCTTTATTTTTCGTGGAATTGATTTGTCTCTTTTTAATTATGCCGATGACATTTTAAATCTGAGTAGATCCGTCAGTGGCATAGAGAGTAATTTCAGAGTTTTGTCCAATGAATATGCTAGCATAGGCCTAGAATTCAACTCCAGCAAAAGCGAGGTGGTTGTCTTCAATGGTTGTAAGAATGAGTTGGCACCTGTCATATTTGCACTAGGTAGTAATACTGTTACTGCAGCAGCATCAATGACTTACCTTGGTTTGCCAATTGGGTCTAATCTTAAAGCTACCCGATCCTGTCTAATAAATGATTTCAAACAGAAAGTCCAAAAAGCGTAAGGGATGATTCTATCATGCAAACGCCTATATAACCGCCGCATTCTAGCACGGATCTTCAATTCCTTTGCCACCCCTCATATCTTAGCTTTGTCACCTTTCTGGTCTTTGCTCACTGTTGATGATAAAAAACAATCCGTACAGTGTTCTATAAGTTTGCAAAATATCTGCTTAGCCTTCCCCCCTGGCAAAGAAACCGCCCGATTTCATCACGTTACGGACTCTATGACCCCTTCGTCGTGATCGTGACCAGGAGGGAAAAGTTCAAGAAATCTTTAGACCCAACGCATAGTATGTTTGAAGCTATAGTTAGTACTGTTTAATGGCTGTCTTTTTATGTAAATAGTTTCGCCATTGGTTTTTGAAGTATTAATTTAAGTTGCTCATTTGTTTGATGTGTTGTTGTTTTCTTTTCATTTTCTCTCTACTCCATTTTTACTTTTTTTGTATTGCTAAAGATGGGTAATAAAAATCATTCATTCATTCATATATCCCCTGAGTATAACTTACAACGCCTGTCCCTGGGTCCTGAGGGGTTGTGTCGACCCTGGAGTTTTAATATCTGATGGTTGAACTATTTTTAACAAAATGATCACCTGAAATTTTTATCAGATGGGTTTGTCCATCCGATTCACCCAAAGGCGTTGAGGGCGGGAAGGGTTATTTGCCCTCCGATCTTTTTTCACTCTGAGAAAATGAACTACAACGTTTAATTTCCATTCAAATGAACCCACTCTGAAATTTATACGAGCATATCGTCCATAAGAACCATATATGCCCCAGAGCAATACTTACAACGCCTGCCCCAGCCCTGGGGGGGGGGGGGGAGGGCTGTGTCGACACAGGAGTTTTTGTTATATGATCTTTGAACTGTTTTTTTTTAAAATGGCTACCTCAAATTGGGGGGGGGGGGGCAGTTGCCCTCTGATCACGTTTGACTCTTAAACAGGGCAATAGCACTCTCGATTTCCAATCGAATGAGCCACCTTTCAAGGTTATACGACGACCCCGTCTATATGAAGTGCCTCTGGGAAAAAAATAAATGGAGAGTGGGGGGAGGCTAGCCGCAATCCAATCACTTTTGACTCTTAAAGTAAATTACAAATTTCAATTTCCAATCAAATGAGCCCTCTAGGAAGTTTATACGAGCATCCCTTCCATAACAACCATATATGTCCCCAGGGCATAATTTACAACGCCTAACCCCGGACCCTGGGGGGCTGTGTCGACAACGGAGTTTTTTGTTATCAGAACTTTGAACTATTTTTAACAAAATGTCTATCTCAAAATTTTATCTGATGCATTTAGGGCGTGGATGAGGAGGGGGGGCTAGTTGCCCTACGATCTCTTTTGACTCTAAAAAGTGAACTAAAACTTTCAATTTCAAATCAAATGAGCCCTCTCCGAAGTTTATAAGAGCATCCCTTTCATAAGAACTATATATGCCCCAAGAGCGCTACTCATAATGCCTGCCTCCGGGTCCTGGCGTGTTCCGTCGACACAGGAATTTTTCTCATCTGACCTTTGAACTATTTTTAATAAAATGGGTATTATAAAATTTTATCAGATGGGCTTGGGGAAAAAAGGGTGTGTGAGGGGGGGGGGGGGCTAGTTGCCCTCGCATATATTTTGAATCTTAAAAATTGAACTAAAACTTTCAATTTCCAATATAATGAGCCCCCTCTGAAGTTTATACGAGCATCCCTTTCATAAGAACCATATACGCCCCCAGGACAACACTTAGAACGTCTATCCCCCAGGCTCTGGGGAGCGTTTTCGTTATGTAATTTTTGAACAATTTCCAAAAGACTGGCTATCTCAAAATTTATAGCGGACAGGTTTGGGGAAAAAGATCGTGGGGGGGATAGTTTAACTCTCTTGACTCTTTTCTTATCCGAACTTTGAAATATTTTTAACAAAATGTCTATCTCAAAATTTTAATCAGATGTGTTTTGAAAAAGAAGGCGTGGGGGGGGGGGGGCTAGCTGCCCTGGGATCTCTTTTGACAATTAAAAAGTGAGCTCGAACTTTCAATATCCAATCAAATGAGCCCTCTCTGAAGTTTATACGAGCATCCCTTTCATACGAACAATATATGCCCCAGGGCATAATTTACAGCGCCGGCCCCCCGGGCCCTGGGGGGGTTTGCCGGCCCCTGAGTTTTGGTTATCTGCTTTTGGAGAAATTTTTTACTTAATGGTTAATCCAAAATTTTTATTGATGCATTTGGGAAAAAGGGCGTGGGGGGGGCCTCCAATATCTTTTGACTCCAAAAAAATGAACTAGAACTTGAAATTTCCAATCAAATGAGCCATCTCTGAAATTTTTACGAGCATCCCCAAAGCATAACTTATAACACCTGCCCTCGAGCCCTGGGAGGCTGTGTTGACCCCTGAGTTTTCTTTATATGGTCTTTGAACTATTTAAAAAAAATCTATCTCAAAGGTCTTATTTAATGGGTTTGAGGAAAAAAGGGCGTAGAGGGGGGGGGGGGGGGGGCTAGGTGCCCTCAAATCTCTTTTGACTCCTAAAAAGTGAACTAGAGCTTTTAATTTATAGTCAAATGAGCTCTCTTTGAAGCTTATACAAGTATACCGTCCATGTGAACCATTCTGGCCCCAAGTGCGTGACTTAAGACACCAGCCCCTGGGCCCAAGTGGGTAATGCTAACATAGGAGTCTGTTTTATCTTACCTTTGAAGTATTTTTAAAAAAAAAGTTATCTTAAAATTTTATTGGATGCATTTGGGAAAAAAGGGTTTGGGGGGGGGGGAAGCTGCTTACCCTCCAATATCTTTTGACATTTAAAAAGTGAACTAAAACTTTCCATTTCCAACTAAATGAGTCGTCTCTGAAGTTCATACGAGCATTCCTTCCAGAAGAACCATATATGCCCCCAGGTCTTAACTTATAACCTTTGCCCCTGAACACTGTGGGGGGAGTGTCCTTCTCAAACATATAATTTCCAGAACTTTCAACTACGTTGAACAAAATGGCTATATCAAAATTTTGATTGGATGTGTTTGGGGAAATGGTGGGCGTGGAAGGGGTGTCAGTTGCCTTAAAATCACTTTCGACTATTAAAAAGGGAATTAGCCATTTAAATTTCAAATCGAATGAGCCCTTTCTGAAGTTTCTACGACAACGTTGTCTATACAAAACCTTATATGCCCCCGGGGCTTAACTTACAACCCTCGCCTGAGGGCATCCTCAAAGACCTAATTTCCAGAACTTAAAACTACGTTTAATAAAATAACTATCTCAAAATTTTGACTGGATTTGTTTGGGGGAATGATGGGCGTGGGGGGGGGGGGTTAGTTGCCCTCCAATCACTTTCGACTATTAAAAAGGGCACTAGCACATTGAATTTCCTATAGAATGAGCCTTTTTTGAAGTTTCTACGACAACACCTTCTATAAAAACCTTATATGCCCCCAGGGCATAACTTAAAACCCTTGCCCTGAGGGTGGTGGGGGATTGTCCTAATCAAAAAAATATTTTCATCTGGAAATCAACTATGGTGAACAAAATAGCTATCTCAAAATTTTAATTGGATATACTTGGGGGAATGATGGTGGGGGGGGGGGCTAGTTGCCCTCCAATCACTTTCGACTATTAAAAAGGGCACTTTCCCTTTGAACTTCTAATCGAATGAGCCTTTCTTGAAGTTTCTACGACAACGCCTTCTATAAAAACCTTATATGCCCCCAGGGCATAACTCAAAACCCTTGCCCTGAGGGTTGTGGGGAGTTTCCTCCTCAAAAATATATTTTCTATCTGGAAATCAACTACGCTGAACAAAATTACTATCTCAATATTTTGATTGGATGTGTTTGGGAAAATGATGAGCGTGGAGGGGGGCTAGTTGCCCTCGCATATCTTTTGACTCTTAAAAATTGAACTAGAACTTTCAATTTCCAATCAAATGAGTCCCCTCTGAAGTTTAAACGAGCATCCATTTCATAAGAACCATATACACCCCCAGGACAACACTTACAACGTCTATCCCCCGGGCTTTGGGGGGTATTTTTGTTATCTAATTTTTGAACAATTTCCAAAACACTGACTATCTAAAAATTTGTAGCGGACAGGTTTGGGGAAAAAGAGCGTGGGGTGATAGTTTAACTCTCTTGACTCTTAAAAAGTAAGCTAGAACTTTCAATTTCCAGTCAAATGAGCCCTCTTTGAAGTTTATATGAGAATTCCTTTCATAAGAACAATACATGCCCTTAGGGCATAACTTAGAATGCTTTCCTCTGTGCCCTTGGGGGTTCTATTGAAACCGGATTTTTTCTTAACCGACCTTTGAACTATTTTTAACAAAATGTCTATATCAAAATTTTCATCAGATGTGTTTGGAAAAAGAAGGCGTGGGGGAGGGGGGGGGGGGCTAGCTGCGCGCGGATCTATCTTGGCTATTAAAAATTGAGCTCGAACTTTAAATATCCAAACAAATGTACTCTCTCTGAAGTTTATTCAAGCATCCCTGTCATACTAACCACATATTCCCCATGGCATAATTTACAACGCCTGCCCCCCGGGCCCTTGGGGGTTGTGACGACACCTGAGTTTTTGTTATCTGACTTTTGAGCAATTTTTAACTTAATGGTTATCTCACATTTTTTGTTGATGCATTTGGGGAGAAAGGGGCATGGGGGGGGGGGCTAGTCGGCCTCCAATCCCTTTTTACTCTAAAAAACTGAACTAGAACTTTAAAATTCCAATCAAATGAGCCATCTCTGAATTTTTTACGAGCATCTCTTCAATAAGAACCATATATTCCCCCAAAGCATAACTTACAACACTTGCCCTCGGGCCCTGGGGGGCTGTGTTGACCCCTGAGTTTTCTTTATGATATTTGAACTACTTTAAAAAAAAGCTATCTCAAAGGTCTTATCGGATGGGTTTGAGGAAAAAAGGGCGTGGAGGGGGAGGGGGGGGGCTATATAATCTTTGAACTATTTTTAACAAAATAGATATCTTTTGGATGCATTTAGGAAAAAAGGGTTTGGAGGGGGGGGGGAGCTTCTTACCCTCCAATATCTTTTGACACTTAAAAAGTGAACTAGAACTTTCAATTTCCAATCAATTGAGTCCTCTCTGAAGTTTATACGAGTATTCCTTCCATAAGAACCATATATGCCCCCAGGACATAACTTATAACCCTTGCCCCTGAAGACTGGGGAGCGTCCTACTCAAACATATAATTTCCAGAACTTTCAACTGCGTTGAACAAAATGGCTATATCAAAATTTTGATTGGATGTGTTTGGGGAAATGGTGGGCGTGGAAGGGGTGGCAATTGCCTTAGAATCAGTTTCCACTATTAAAAAGGGAACAAGCCATTTAAATTTGCAATTTAATGAGCCCTTTCTGAAGTTTCTACGACAACGTTGTCTATACAAAACCTTATATACCCCCGGGCCATAATTTACAACGCTCGCCCTGAGGGCTGTGGGGCAGTTGTCATCCTCAAAGACCTAATTTACAGAACTTAAAACTAAGTTTAATAAAATGACTATCTCAAAATTTTGATTGGATGTGTTTGGGAGAATGATGGGTGTGGGGGGAGGGAGGGGGGGGGGCTATTTGCCCTCCAATCACTTTCGACTATTATAAAGGGCACTAGCCCTTTGAATTTCCAATCGAATGAGCCTTTTTTAGAGTTTCTACAACAACGCCTTCTATAAAAACCTTATATACCCCCAGGGCATAACTTAAAACCCTTGCCCTGAGGGTTAAGGGGGATTGTCCTCCTCAAAAACATATTTTCTATCTGGGAATCAACTACGTTGAACAAAATGGCTATCTCAAAATTTTGATTGGATGTGTTTAGGGAAATGATGGGCGTGAGGGGGGGGGCTAGTTGCCCTCCAATCACTTTCGACTATTAAAAAGGGCACTAGCCCTTTGAATTTCCAATCGAATGAGCCTGTTTTGAAGTTTCTACGACAACGCCTTCTATAAAAACCTTATATGCAACCCAGGGCATAACTTAAAACCCCTGCCCTGAGGGTTGTGGGGGAGTGTTCTCCTCAAAAATATATTTTCTATCTGGAAATCAACTACGCTGAACAAAATTACTATCTCAAAATTTTGATTGGATGTGTTTAGGGGAATGATGCGCGTGGGGGGGGGGGGCTAGGTGCCCTCCAATCATTTTCAACTATTAAAAAGGGCACAAGAACTCTCGATTTCCAATCGAATGAGCCCCCTTTGAAGTTTCTACGACGACCCCTTCCATATGAAGTGCCTTTAGGATAAAAATAATAATAAATAAACAAGAAAACATTGGAGCCGTATGGCATTTACTATAGGCAACGCTACAGCGTTGCCTCTGATATAAGCAATATGCGACTTACGCCTTACACAAAGAAACAATTGCTATAAATACTGAATGTACTATACTTGAAATTTTCTTTTAGGTGATGAAATACCATTATTGAGATACTTATGAAGAGTGCTGAACAATGTGACGAGTACTTCTGACATCATAAAACTAGTTCGGAGAGAACCGAAGATTATATCTGTAATGGGAGATCTCCAACACCAACAGAAACGTTTCAGATCGCCTAGCCAAATTATTTGATTAGGTTAAATCAATGTTAGATTGCTGCCTAAATCCCTGCGAATGCATCATGTAAGCAAAAAAAAAAAAAAAGAAAAAAGAAAAAAAGAAGGATCTTAAAGGGTATCAAACTAAGTTTATGCCACAGGTGCTTATGGGTGTGGCAAGAACTGGGGAAAGTTTGTAAAGAAGCAAAAGAAAACAATAAAAAAAAACTAAACTTACATCGTTTAAAGTTTTCCAGTTTTTCAGTGAGCTACTTTTTTCATACAAATGTCTTATTTTTGACAACGAAGGCATACACCTTAAACAGTAAAACAAAATAAATGATACTAACCAGAAAGTGTTTGTAGACGTTCCGTAGTTGATAAATCATATAGAATTGCGGTCCTATCCCATGATGCTGAAATAATTTGATCTCCTCCAGATAGCCAGTCTGCAGCAATCACCACATTATTATGACCATTCAATTCACATACAGGCGTGCGTAATGGAGCAGCACAAAAAGGTGGGGAGTCCATTACATCATCACCAGCAGGCCTTTCATCAAAATAATTGCTTGAATCCAATTCATCTTCAGAAGAAGTCGCTTTCTAAAAAAGAAGCAGTTGGTTCATTGACATGAATGCGAAGGAATCCGAAGGTGGCACGAGACTAATTTATTAAAATAAAACACAAAAAAACGAAGATCATTAGCGGAAGAATTTCTTGTAAAAAAAAAGAGAAAAAAATTGTCATTAAGGAAGACATCGGAAGGTTTTTTTTCGCAAAAGGAAGGGTAAAACTGATCTAAATCCGGTGAAAGAGGAGGGACCTTGCTTGTACAAGGGAATTTTCAATAGCGTTTCTAGTTATAGAAGGAAACTAAGATTTAACAGAGTCAAGGTCACACAACCGCCCCTCCTCCCCAGCTCCACTTTCTGATTCCATCAGTGTCAAACCAAACTGGTGCAATGGCTCGTACGGTAAATATAGGAAAGTAAAATCTTTTTCTAATAGTCTATAAGAAATAGGAATAGTATGCCTAGTTGTTTTTCACTAGATGTAGTTAATTTTCCCTTCATTTAAAGAAATTCTGTCCTGACTTCAAGTAACACACGAGCTCACAAACACTGCCGTGACGTAATATAGAGTTCGGACATATGAAAAAACCTGAATTGGTACTAATTTTGAATGTCTTTAACCGTTCAAGTGTGTGCTAGAATGTTGAAAATTTAATTGGACCAGTAGCCTAGAGTTTATTTTAACAACAAACAGAGTTTATTTTGTTTTTGCGGGGGGGGGGGGGAGTGCGAGGACGATAAAGTAAGGCTGTGGACCACCCTGGGAAACAAGGTGCTTTGAAGAAGTGTAAGGTTGCCTTCTGATTGGCTAAAGCCCTTAAAAAGAGTACTAAAAATTTTAACATGCGATTGGAGGAACTCTCTTCCAAGCTTCTACGTAACATTTCTATAATTCTAATAATATTTGTATGACATGTACTTAATGTATTTTTAATTTTGGGCAATCACAATTCAATCTTAACGGTTTTTGATGACTAACATTGAATCATTTAGGACCATTACTTCAGAATTTTCCGATTGATCGTGAATTAAAAGATGCACAACGTTCTTATATTTGAAAATTTGGGGATAGATGGAGGGCAAACGAGCCGAAGGGTTACTTTGGGTCTTCGTCATACAATTTGAAAATTCTAGTGCAACTCTGATTTCTCTAAGGCGAAGGGTGTTTACCTGTCTATTAAGAAGTATCTATAAATCATATTATGGAATGTTGGCAAAACTTGGGGCTCTTATTCTTAAGAAATATCATTTCACCCCCCCCCCCCCACCCGAGGCTTATTTTTTTTACCTTCCAATCGTTCTGACTAATGGATCGCTGACTTTGGGGGCAAGCAGCAGAGGGGAGAGAACTTGCCGGAAGCGCGGTATAGGTACCTGCCAGTTTTAATTAGCCTTAAATTGCAGGAAACAGGTGAGCAGGTCTCGACACTTCCCTTGCTCCTGGTTATCTGTACGGCTACTCAACCCTTTTCTCTGTTTAAGTGAGAGGAATGGCAAAAATCGAGTATTTATATAGCCCTTTATTAAATTTTATTCAGCGTTCCCTGAATTTTAAAGATATTCCCCATGAATCAGTTGTAAGCACTGCCGTGAAATTTTTTGACAAGGAATCTGTCACATCAGCCATAAGATGTTTACGAGAGCTGTTAATCAAAGAGGTTACTATATTGAAAGAGCACAGAAACATAATTAGTACACATTTCCTTGTAGAAGACGTGATCCATGCTCTGAAAGATCGGGATGCAAAGGGTCGTTTCCCATTCAAACTCACTATCATTGACCCATCTCAGACTCCTACCATGCATCATTAGCATGCAAATTAAATGAAAGTGGGGAAAAAGTTAATGCATGGCTAGACCGATGGAATGTCGAAAAAAAACGTAGCCCAATCCCAGTGAATCTTTAAGCATCCCAATTCATGTGAAAGAACCACCCCCCGAAATTTACAAATCTGGTCAAAAACAAAAAAAAAAAAAAATATCGACTCTAATGGTGCCTCCGGAACAGTTCAGAAGATAGATAATTTAGATAAGTTTTACTACTGATGACGGTCACTGTATATGTGACCGAAATATCTGGTATTTTGTGAATTTCTATCACTGTTATCATCATCACTGTCTACTAAAAGGATTTTATCCCTATTTGAACTTTTATTTATAGTTCAGAAGATAGTAACGTGAAGCCATACGCTGGTATTGTATGCTAAGACCAAGAAAGATGCAGAAGCAATAGCTAATAGCACAAAATTCCTGTCTATGGCTAAGTTTGTCCCGGAGGATACTACAAATGAGAAGATTGAGTCTGCTATGGAAGGGATCGAAGAAGCCAAACGCTGTGGTACTAGCAAGTCAGTGAAGCTAACATTCCGAGACATAGATATTCTTGAAAAAAGCGCTGAAACAAGGTATTTATGTCGGTTATTGCCATATCAAGGTGGACAAATACGTTGCCGTACCTCCGAGATGTTTCAAATGCCAAAAGTTCAACCATTTGCAACGAGACTGCTCTAATATTACGAAGGGTTCTCAGTGGTCTGGTGATCACGAACATTGTAAAGACAACCTATGTAACCTAGAGTCCCTAGCCCTAGCGGTTTTATCGTCGCATCAGTGAGACTTGGGATGCTGGTTAAGCAACACAAGTCAGACAAGGATTATTATCTGTGGGGACTTTGATTACCAGCTCTTAGATGACGACCGTTTCTTCACTATACTTAGGAGGTGTCTGCAAGACACTATGACTTCAGTCTCAAAATCCCAGTCCTTTAATTTTGTTAATAGCTCATCCCTGGCCACATCAGATATCGATCACTTTTTTTGAACTTCCAACTCCCAACGGGGATGAAAGATGTTGTGCACACTGAACACAATTGTAGCGATCATTTTGGAATTGGCTTATTAGTACCATTCTTAATCCGCAAGTGGTGCTCCGTTCGTCCGATCATGGCACATAAAGAGTAATTGGCATAGAGTAGATCAATCTTTGTACAAAAGCATCCTTGACTCGACTCTTGGTAAAATTAAAGTACCGTTCCACCTGCTAGCTCATGGTCAAAGAGAAAACAGAATAGCTCTGAATATCATTTGCTCCAAAATCGTACACTCAATGAAGTTGGTAGAATCAGTCTCTGCGCCAGTGGCAAAAGTGTACCCCAACACTCGTAAAAAAAGATGGGATAACCTACTTGTCACGTTCATCGAGAATAGATCCAAATACAGGTACTAATTGTGGAAGGATTGCGACAGGCCCCGCTCTGGAGTAGTTTTTCAGTGTTTTTCGTATGCCAAAAAAGTATTCAACCGTACTGTCGAGAATATACAAGAACAAGTAGATGAATTGTCAAATGATTGTAAAAATGCCCCAAACATCCTGTGGAAGCGATTCCTATCAAACATGGCTAATGCTGATTTGCAAAGTCCCATTTCTGATGAAAGTTGGGTAAACCATTACAAGCATGTGTTCGCGCCACCACCCAATGAGCTGGACTCCACTTTCAGATCTAAGCTAGGAAGGTAGACAGGTAGCTCAAAACTTCGCCGTACTGCGCTCATTATATCTAAATGGCATGTTGAAACAATTGCAAAAACATTGAAAAAGAACAAGTGTATGGGGCTCGATAAGATCTCTCCAAGACGCTTACAACATGGCACAGAACTTCTACATGAGTATTTAGCCCTACTGTTTCAAATGTGCCTTGAGCACGGACTCACATCTGCCAACTTTCACGGGGTGGCCGCACATCCAATATTCTGAAAAGAATAAAGATCCACTGATTTGTAAAAGCTACAGGCCAATCACAGTATCGTCGGTTATCAGCAAGGTATTTGAGAAAGTACTGCAACCTCATATAATGTCATATGCTTTGATGAGAGACAAACAGTTTGGATTCAGGAATGGATTGACTATGGACACGCCCATCGGCTACTAAAGAGACTAATAACAATAACACCTCTGATCAAAAAGCCACTGTTCGTCTGCAGCGTCGACATTGCTTCTACCTTCGACTCAATCGTCCACTCGCAAGCACTGTGCTGCCTATTAGATTCATGTGTAGATTCAAACATTGTCCTAGTTCTCCATGATTGGTACTCCCTCACGTACATCCGTCTTGTTTTGGGATGGGAAATAATCGCTGGACACTTTAGGCAAAAGCTTTATGAGCCCATTGAGCTTTCTAAGGCAGTTCGACAAGGGTCTTCTGTTCATATTCAATTCTGCAATTTATTCCGTAATTAGACTCATTCGAGGGACATTTTGATGGAGGGCGGGGATCGCAGTCTTATTTCATATGCAGATGATTTGTAAGTAGCGCGCTAAGGGGTTTAAAAGAGAACCTTCACCTCCTAGTGACCCTACAAGGAAGAATAGGACTACGGGTCAACATTTAAAAAGATAAATGATAGTTTTTAACGGTGTTAATTCGCCAAATGTTAATATCGTCATCGATAGTATTAGAATCCAGCAACCCCAGTCTCTGAAATACTTTGGCATTACTTATGGCCAGACGCTTAGAACCACTAGAGGCCTGTTGACCGATTCAATTTGTAGATGAATCCGATCGGCTTATGGGAAATCTGTTAAATGCATGATGTCACTCAATCGCTCTATTGTTTCACAGCCTTTCAATCCGTTGTCTCTTTCATAATCTATTATATATCGCCCTCGTGGGAAATGTTGTCTTTCACCGAGCGTCGAAAAATACGGAGCACTTATTAATGATACGCAAAATTTTTGCTGAGACTTCCACTAAGGTTCTCTAAAAAGGATATTTCATTGATATATAGAATATACAATCCATCAACTAAAGTGATCGACAGTTAGCTATGTTTTTTTTTCTTTTTTTTTCATTTGTTACTCCGCTTTTTTCTCTTTTTTATTGTAAGCGGGCACAAATATATATATATATATATATATATATATATATATATATATACATGTATAATAGCTTACTCGTCAAAGCTGGGACGTATATAATAACGTGGAAAAGGGTTTGAAATAGTATTGAGCTAACTTGCAGCACCGGTGCTTTAATAATAAACTTAATTGACTTTAAAGTGGAGCCCTTTAAGCATTGCTTCCTGAGTTACAGAGAGGATTATGAAGTTATACAGGAAAATAGCTTACTAGTTGATCTTGTGAAATAGCAAGCTGCCACACATGGCAAGTATGATCTCCAGATGCTGTTAAAACTAAATCTCTATTTGGATGAAACTTAATTGAATTGACAGATCCACTATGACCCTGATATTGAAGGAGGCAACGACCATTATCTATACTCCAGATTCCAGCGTAAAAATCTAAAATGAAAACAAAGGAAAAAAAATGAAGAGCTATCAGGTTTGAATATTCGATGGCCATGTAATATTTTTTGACAATTAAAACTATCATATCGAGAAAATTTTAACCAACGTTCACAAACTAAAGGAACACTCACTTTAATCACAAAAGAATAGTAATTATACAACGATATAGTTAGGGCCTAGTCTTAATAAAATATTGGAAGAAACATTAGATTCTAGATTAGTGGATTGGTTAATAAGATAAAGGAGTTTTAAGAAGGAAAAGAAACGGATTCGACAAGGTTATAAATCTGTACCATAGACTCCTAGTCTTTCAGGCGCTTGCAGAAAATATGCAAATGTATAGCCTATACGTACCACTTTTACATTTAGAAAAAGCTTTCGATAGTTGACCGGGGTTTCTTATGCCGGCCCCATTTTCCACCTTTTTTTGAAAATCAGGCTAATTTTCTCAGACTCCTAACTTTCGATGGATAAATTTAAGCATAATGAAATTTATATCTTTGGAATTTTGATAAATAGCCAAATCTTTTGATACATATATTGTTATTAAAACTTCGTTTTTTTAGTTTCCGTTTCTATTATCACGACTCACTCATGCTTGTAGTTTGGTACCACCAACTGTTAATTGAAAAACATAAGGACAACTCAATATAAAAGAAAAACAACATTTCTATGCCAGCTACAGAACAAGCAAATACACGAAGTGGGCTATTTGGAAACAAAAAAAAAGACTAGACGTGCCTTACCTTCGATCCTTAAATCGATGTGAATTTTCAAATAATCTAATAAATTACACTCAAGGATTTAGAGGTAATCTTTCTTCTTTATCACTCGTTGGGAACGGAAGGAACTTAGTTACAAGTTTCCCTAAGGTACAAGTTAAGACATTCTGGTAAAACGGTGTCCTGACCATTAAAACTGTGTAGTATTTTTACATTATAACCAGGGGGCTCATTTCAAACCAACTTATTTTAAGCAAACTATGGAGAAATTTATGGAGAAGGTAAGCTTTTATTTGGTCGATAACTGAATGTTTTTATATATTTTTCCTCATATGCATATGGACAAGCCGTATCTTTATTTGGTTGACAATTGCATAGCTTCATTAGATGTTTCTTTAGTTTAAGTGGTAAAAAGGAGGAGGGAGGCTCTGGAGAGTCCATTAGCTCCTAAAGCCATAGAATCTGGTGAACAAAACACATCAGAGAGGCAACAAGCAACCTTGTCTATTTGTAGGACCTTCTTTTCTTATATTTAGAACCGTTCATTCGAATTCAAAATGTAATACACTAAAGTAAAAACTCTGAAAATAAAGAACCATAATAAGCTTCAACTAGGCAAATCGAAGCCAAAATGTTATTAACAACAGTAATCTAAAAAGTCCTTCTAAAAGACAATTTGATGACATAACAGTTTTTTCTTCGAAAGTCTACAGAGGGTAGAACTAGCTATAAGCACTAAGAAAAATAAGAGATTGACTCTAAAAGAACATTTATAAGGAAAATTTGTCTTTTCGACTCGTAAAACAACATTCATCTCACCCAACAAAAAGTTACATGACGAGTTCTATCACTCTCAAAAAATCTGAATGGCCAAGAAGATGACTTCTAGCATTAATAAAGTCCAAAGCAATTAATTCAAAACTTATAGCAGCTTTTCCCTAGTCCAGTGTCATATGTTATTTCGGTAACTGTGTCCACTGTGTCCTAGGGATATGTTCTGTGTGCACTGCTGCCCCAGGGAGGAAAAGAGAATAGGAACCAAACAAATTTTTTAAAGCCGGCCTCTGAGTCTGGAAAAGAGCTATTCGCTAAATGGGCTATTTCGAAAAACTGGAAAAGTTTGTACGAAAACTGTCATGTCAACGAAATGTATAGAATATTTTCCACTAAAATACGGATAGCTTATGATGTATATTTTCCAGAGAAGACAGTCACAGTAAAATCAGCTGAAAAGCCCTGGGTTAAATCGCGCCTGAAAAGGCTGATACGTAAATGCAACAGGCTCCATAAAAAGGGGAAGATAGGTGAAGCTTCCAAGCTGAGAAATCAAGTGCTCTATGAATGTAAATTGGCTGACAAGTCCTACGGTTCAAAATGAACGAGCTCATGACCACAAACCCAGCCGGTTACTATAAACGATGACGGCTTCTCACTGGCTCCTCTGTAAAGCAAAGTGTAAACGTATACGACGAATCTGGGAATAAGCTCGACGCAAACGCTATTAATAAGTATTTTGCTAGTATTTGCGGGAGCAATCCACCAATTTCCAGTGTTCCCGCTTTGGCTGTTCCATCTGAAATACCTGTGATTTTCCCTCACGAAGTTGCAAAGGTTCTTGAGAGACTTGACCCCAGTAAGGCAACTTACCCTGGAGAGTGGAGACATTCCAGAAACCATGTACAAAGAAAACGCAGCCTTGCTAGCTGAACCTTTGACTGCCTTTTTAAACCAATACATGTTGAGTGGTACCTTTCCGGATGATAAAAAAAAAAAAAAACACTTGTAAAGCCAATACCTAAAGTTTCGAATCCAAAAGGGGCGAGTGACCTACGACCTATATATTTGACCCCTATTGTATCTAAAGTTTTCGAACATTTTCTAAGGAAATGGTTACTAGAAGATTTCTGTGATAAAATAGATGCCTGTCAGTATGGATTTATCAAAGAATCTAGCACAGTACAATATCTAATCAAAATTGTGAAAGAAGCCTTGGAGCATCTAGAAAATAAAGATGCATTTGTAGAAATATTGCAAGCAGACTTAGAAAAGGCTTTCGAAAAATCAAGCCATCCGGATATTCTTGAATCAATGACAGATTTTAGAGATTTTTTAATTCAGATAGTTTATAGTTTTTTACACGGACGGCAACAGTGTGTTAGTGCTGATGGGGTACAATCGGATTTTCTTGAGGTTTTCTGTGGAATACCCCAAGGTACCAAAATGGGACCTGTTTTATTTTTAATACTGTGTAACAAAACTGCGATTTGGCATGAAAACAGAGCAAAGTTTGCAGATGATTTGTCATTGCTGATACTTCATAAGCTAGAATCCATGATTAGTGCGGATGGCATAATTCGCCGTTTGGAGGCTGACTGTGAAGAAAAACGGCTTTCTAATAGGAAAAAGTCAGCACTTATGAGGGTCTCGTTTTTGAAAAAAAAAGTTCCTAGTCAAAGTGATATAAATGTGTCAATTGTAAATAATATGACAATTTTAGGTATGACTTTTAACTCAAAAACGTCATGGATGGATCATGTAAATAATTGTACTACGAAGGCAAATATAGCGTTGCGTAATCTAGTCACAATTCAGCGATTCGGTTTTAGTCTTTTTTCACTGTTGAATTTTTATAAACTGTAAATTCGGAGTCTTTTAGAGTATGCTTGTCCTGTGTGGCATCCGGGGCTAAATAAAAAGCGAAAAAAAGACCTTGAAAATGTACAGAAAAGAGATATCCATGTGATATCAGGTTTGGAATTCACGAATTACGGTGAAAGCCTTAAAATCCTTGGCTTAGAAAGACTTGATTCCAGGCGACACCAGCTTACAATGGCCTTTGGCCAGAAGCCTTTGGAGTCAAGCAGGCATCGAGATTTGCTCCCTGAACCGGCATGAACAGGGTGTAATACAAGGCATCAGAATAAAATCGAGCCTTGTAAGCCCGTGGCTACCAACCGATACAGATTGTCTTTTCGACAGTATTTTCTGTCTCATTTTAATAAATGACTGACAAGGAAGAGTGATTATTTAAATAATATCGTGTCTCATTTAATTCTTGTTATTTGACATAATAAGTTCGTATCGTATCGTATCGTAACGGTTCCTAGTTATATTTGTACACAATTTATTTCGCAGCATTGTTAGACTTCTTCAAAATATTAGATGGGAAAAAAAAAAGTTTTTCCATGGAAAGTAAGGAGCAAATTAGAACTTACAACAGGCACAAATTAGTTTGCATAAGATGCCAATTCTGCGGCAAAAGAAAAATGACGAGAAATTAACACAGATAAAGGTGTTACTGCCGCTTCTAGACCACCATCCCACAACCACCCAAAGAAGTGCGTCATTTGGCGCTATACTGAAAATAATACATATTTTGAACCCTCTTTTTGTCGCAACTAACAAAATAATAACAATAATAACCCCACGAACAATCACGTTCCCAACAATCAGGAAAAAAATGTATCAGAATAGCTCATTTGTGATAATCAATTTATTTTTACTGTTTCAAAACAACATTTATTTTGTTTATATTTATTTTCTTTTCTTCAGATCCGAACAGAAATAAAGAAAATTTATAGCTAAATAAAGCTTTTAAAGCTTCAATTAGTCAAATCTGTTTAGTTCTTAATAAACTGCAAATTATACTCTAGCGTTTAGGACGGTTGAATTCTCATTCATTTCAATTTCTGTTTCAGGATTTTATTGAATCACTCGTAGTAATCTCTGTTCGTTTTACGAAGACAAGGTTTCAAGAAGACAAGAACTTCAACTTATTATAGGTTTTAATATCGCCCATAACTTTTCATAGTAATCTGTATTGCGCCATTATGCTGACATCCGCAAATGACTTCAAATTCAAAGGATCTCAAACGACGCTAAAAAGTTTCACTTAGGATTACCATAAAATATTTTCAAAAAACATCAGATACACTCTATGATTTAGGGCATTACGGTAAGTTATATCTCAAATTCTGAATTTCTTTTAGCTTATAATGAGAGAAAATAGCATTCAAAATACTTCACCTTTTTATATCTTCTTTATTTAGTTTTGCTGCATGAATGAGCATTGTTAACTGAATTACTTACCAGCAGACGCGGTTCCAAACACTGCGATCCCAGGTTTAGTTGATATTTCCCAAATACCATCCCTATGGCCACGGTATTCTCGAACCAAAGTACAAGAATAAGATGGCCCTTTGAAACTAGAAACAATTTTACTTGTTTGAGCTTTCAAGCGATATCCAGGCTTAAATCTTGGCACTTCTTTTGGCTGACCTAGGGCTGAAAATAAAAACATGATCAATTTATATCCTATCGAGGGAGAGAGAAGAGAGAAGAGAAAGAGAGAGGGAGGGAGGGAGAGAGAGAGAGAGAGGGAGGGAGGGAGAGAGAGAGAGAGATTATACATCTCTGCAGATATATATATTTGCATATCATTTTTTTTGGCAAAAATGATTTCCAATAATAAGATAATTTCAAAGAATTTATTCAAAGAAAGTATCTTTAAAAATAGTAGATATTATCTTATAAAAAGATATAGACTCAACTTTGTTTAAAGACAACAAAACAGAAAACACTTTACAAATGACCCAGACAAGGATTTATTTCAGAAACAGACTGGTACAAAAAAGTATTTTTTTGAAAAAAAAACTGGAATAGGTGATTAGAATCGCTTGGCCCCATTTAAGACCAAAAATTATGCAGATTCTATATCTCTATCCATTTTTTTTAGTAGAAGTATCAATAATGTTTTTTTTTGCTAACTATTAAAAATGTTTGTTTTAGCAATGAATGAAATGAACATTTTGACTGAGATTTTATAATTTTCCTAAAATTTAAACTCCGATCCTTTGTACTAGAAATGTTATCTCTTAAGCAGAAAAGCTTAAAATAAATATTCCCCGAAACTATCTCCATTAAAAGCCGAATAAAAATCAGTAAAAGAATTCTCAAATTTTTTATTAATTTCTTTTTAAAGAAAAGTAAAGAGTAAACTCCAAACAATGCAAAAATGAAAAAAGTAAAACTGTTAAAAATATATTTCGCTTTAAGTAAAGCACAAATAAAAATCTAGCCTTTAGGAGGTTTGAGGTAGCGATAGCCCTACTTTTATTTGTAGTGATTATTCATCTGCAGTTTGGATTGATCATTCATTTTAATTTTCGTTTGTTCTAGGTTTCATTTATACATTATAGTAATATATGTTATTTTAACAGTTTGACTTCCTCATTCATTTTTATTTTGCTTGTTTTGGGTTTCATTGATTCATAGTCGTTTCTAATCACATTAATTTTAACTTGTTATGTGACATTATTTCAGCTTGTAACAGGTTTTAATATTGTTCTGAACTTTTCTTTTAAAAACTTTTTAGAAAAAACGTTTTTAAGATTAATTATAGAATTTGATCGGGCTAGTTTTGCAAAGTAAACACTTCTGTATGCATCAGGGGCTTAATGCACATAGTAATTTTGGGTAGTTATGATTTCAAGGACATTATTTTGACCCAATGACATATTTTAAGTTGTATTTATTTTCTTACCCTATAGCAACTCTACCACAGACAGTTGCAAAAAATCTTTAACAGTACCAAGAAAAACATTGAGAAAATCAAATTCTACTTTATCCATCGGTAAAAACAAGAAACATCAGTATAACAATATTATGGTCCTGTTTTTGGATGTTGCAAAAGCTTTCTATGGTCTGGCATAAAGGCCTGTTGAAAAAAATCCAATTCCCATGGAATTCATGGTCAGCTCCTTTACATTCTTAGGAGTTTTCAAACTCATTACATTCCCTGTGTAGCTAACGACGGCTTTACTTACAGTGAGTCTCTAGCAAAGGTTAGGGTTCCTCAGGATAGTATCCTGGGACCCACACTTTACCTGGCATACTTCAACAGCATAGGGGACACTCTCATTCACCCTTTATTCCATTGTGCTGACAATAGGGGAGACCGGGGTTATCCCGGACAGCTCCTTTTGGGAAGCTATGTTCAGGAACCTATTGGACCGATTGGTGACTTCGAAGGCTCAAACTATATGTTTTGCCTGAAGTTTCTTTGGTCCAGAGTTCGTATTTTTTCTTCTTTAAACACATCTGAAACTAATCTTCTTCTTTTTTTGTTCACTGTCCGAGGAGACTTCGGACATTCCTGGGGGTGATTTCGGACTCATTAAATATATCATTCAATTGTAAATTGAAAGGGCTAGTGCCTTTTTTAATAGTTGTAAGTGATTGGATAGCGTCTAACGCCCCTCTCACGCCCACCATTTTCCAAAACACATCCAATCAAAATTTCGAGATATCCGTTTTGTTCAACGTAGTTGAACGTTCTGGAAATTAAGTATTTTAGGATGATAACCCCCTCAGAGCCCTCAGTGCAAGGGTTGTAAGTTATGCCCTGGGGGCATATAAGGTTTATATAGAAAGTTGTTGTATAAATCAAGTAAAGAACGGGGACACTCGAGAACAAGTCAAGAAACGGGGACTTTTGTTAGAGTAAACTAACAAAATGGCTATCTCAAAATTTTGATTGGTTGTGTTTCGGGAAGTGGTGGGCGTGGAAGGGGTTTTAGTAGCCTTCCAATCACTTTACTTAGAAAGTGATTAGAGGGCAACTAACTAGCCTCTCACGCCCACCTTTTCCCCAAACACATCTGATCAACATTTTGAGATAGCAATTTTATTCAACGTAGTTGAAAGTTCTGGAAATTAGGTCCTTGAGGATAACAACCCCCCACAGCCCTCAGGGCAAGGGTTGTAAGTTATGCCCAGGGGGCATATAAGGCTTTTATATAACGCGCTGTCGTAGAAACTTCAAAAAGGGCTCATTCGATTGGAAATTGAAATGGCTAGTACCATTTTTAATAGTCGAAAGTGATTGGAAAGCAGCTAACACCCCTTCCACGTCCACCATTTCCCCAAACACATCCAATAAAAATTCTGAGATAGCCATTTTGTTCCACGCAGTTCGAAGTACAGGACTTTGAGAAAGACATTCCTCCCACAGTCTTCAGAGCAAGGGTTATAAGCTATGCCCTTGTGGCATATAAGGTTTTTATTGAAATCTTTGTCGTAGAAACTTGAAAAAGGGCTCATTCGATTGGAAATTCAAAGGGCTAGTGCCCTTTTTAATAGTCGAAAGTGATTTGATGGCAACGAACCCCCCTCTCATGCCCATCTTTTTTCCAGACCTATCCACTCAAGATTTTAGAGAGCCATTTTGTTCAACTTAGTTGAAATTTTTGTACATTAGGTCTTTAAGATAGACTACCCCCCCCCCCCACAGCCCTCAGGGTACGGAGTTTTAGTTATGCCCTGAGTTCAAATAAAGTTTTTATTTAAAGCGTAGAAACTTCAAAAGAGCTCTTTCTATTGGAAATCTAAATGTCTGGCGTCCTTTTTAATAGTCGAAAGGGATTGGAAAGCAACTAACACCGCTCTCACGCCCACCCTTTTCCTAAACACATCTAATCAAACCTTAGAGGTATCCAATTTGTTCAACGTAGTTGAAAGTTCTTGAAATTAGGTCTTTTAGGATGATAACCCCCTCAGTTCAAGGGCTGTAAGTTATGCCCTGGGGGGATACAAAGTTTACATAGAAAGTTGTTATAGAAATTTCAAAAAGGGCTCATTTGATTTGGAATTTGAAATTGCCCTTTTTAATAGTCAAAAGTGAATGGAAGGCAACTAATCCCTTCCACTCCCACCCTCCCACGCCCACCCTTCCATTTGCCCAATATGTTTAAAAACTAAATGTTGCCTTAAGATTAAATCAAAATGCACTGTGATAATGCCAATTTCCAATAAGGCATCTCAGCAGTATCCCAACGACTGAGAGTATTATGTTCAAACGTTTGGGGCTACTTCTGCTCTTAAAATTTAACTAAATCAAAATAGCGTAAGTCTATCCAAGCTATCAAAGAAAGTAAACAGATTTTTTTGCGAATGGTATCAAGTTTTCCATTTCAGGTTATCTAAAGGAGGTATGAAACTAAATTAAGCACTACTATTTGTGTCCAGATTTTTTAAAGGGTGTATGTTGTTAAAATTGCTGAAAATTTTTCTCCAACATACAAATAGCAGGCCAAACTATAAAGTCTTAAAAAACGAAAAAATTTAAAGTATTATTTTCTTTTTCCCTGAAAAGGCCATGTCAATATAAAACGAACAGATATTAATTAAAAAAACTTTTTCCACAAAATAAGTTTTTCAAAGAAAAGTAAAGAACTCCATTAAACAAAAAATGAGCAAAAATCAAATCAAATCATCTACCAATCGTGAAACTACCGTAAATCAGCATCGATAAATAAATGAAATCTAAAACGAACAGAAATTACAATAAATAACCGAGTCAAACTCAAAACGAGCAGAAATTAACATAAGTTGGGCGCGAAACCCCTATGGCTTCCCAAGGCCAGAACAAAATTTGCACTTTACTGAAGACCATCAAACCGATATGGTGTAAAGAACGTGTGGACTGGCCGTGGCCGTGTTTACAAGCGTGAGCAATCTGACAACTACCCAAAACGCATACGTTCGCTTGCTGAAACCATTTAGTTTTTAGTCTATTTGTGATTTTGTGTTTTTTTCTTATTATTTTTTTTTAGTATTTCAGTTTTAATTTCATATTTTTTTTTTCTTGGTGGGATAATGAAATTAGTTTATTTTTCTATATATATGTTGAACGATATCTCTTCATTGAAGAGATTGATGTATAATCCAATCAAGATGGGGGGGGGGGGGGATGGTACGTGATGAATCCTAGTTTGATGTTAATTTTAATTTGTCTGAATCTAGCTCCGGTGACATCTTCTCCTTGGGTGAACGACTACTTCAGCTTCAAAATAGTCCAATGGACCTTCTTAGTTTAATAAATAATTCAATTGGTCGGTATAATAAATATACATCAAATCCCGGTTCTTCAGCTGTTAGTAAGTATATTTCGAATTTAGATGAAGTTTCCAAACGCAGTGGTTGTTTTTCTGTGCTTCAGCTAAATGTTAAAGGCCTTTGCTATTCATTTGAAGAGTTAAAACAAATAGTACGCAGTGGCCATACCAATTTTATTGGTCTTTGTGAGACTTTCCTCGATTTGAAAACTGATCTATTTTACATATCCATGGATATAACAAGGAGTACATAAACCGTAGTAGGATCCCTAAAGGTGGCTTTGCTCTTTATGTTTCAGAATATCTTCAGTACTCTGTAAGACATGATCTGCCAAGGAATGGAGAAGGGATTTTCAAATCCATGTTTATTGAGATGAAAACCCAAACTAAACCTTTGATAGCTAGTAGTATATACCGGTCTCCTAGTGGATCTGTTCCCTCTTTCCTCTTTCCTGTTCCCATATTCTTGATGAGACTTTGGAAGCAATCCATCAACATTCATGTGAATCTGTCATTATGGGTGACTTCAATATTAATGTGCGCAACCGCAGGTCATCTTCATCCTTGGATTTTCTCTCAACTTTGCCTGCTTGTGGCACATTAGCTTCAGCATGCATTCCAAATGGCATAACTGATACTGCTGCTTCTTTGCTTGGTAATGTTCTTTCATCGTTGACTTTGGTGCAAAATTCTGTTTTGATGAGTGATATTTCAGACCATTTACCTGTTGTTTTTTTTTAAGTAAAGAGCAAAATCTCAAACCATTTACCAGGGAGCCGATTTTTCGTCTTTAAAATTTAATGATCAAGAGTTGGCTCTTCTTAGACCGCGGATGGCAGATCATTCGTGGGGAATTTTTGGAAAAGAATCTGATGTAGATTCACTTTTTAATTCTTTTTATGACTTTTTGAAAGAAATTATATTGTATACTTGCTACGCATACCAGTTGAATCCGGGATCGAAGAGAACAACCCCTTTGAATCCTTGGATGACTCCTGGACTCCTTAGGAGCTGGAGGAAAAAATAACCTTTGGAGGTTTACAGGTCCTCTAAGCCATCTTCGCGCGATTATCGACTTCAAATTTTTAAAGCTTATATAAGAGTTTACAGTTCGCTTTGCCGGAGGGCTAAATCGCTTTTTTACTACTGTAAATTCTCTGCGTGCGGTAAGGACATTATGAAAACATGGCAAGTAGTCAATTCTGTTATCAGGCCATCTTCTCGGCCCCCTTCTGTCCTTTCAAGTGTTTTGATTGATGGTAAAATCATTGAGGGTGATCTAAGAGTGCAAGACGCACTTACTTCTTACTTTGCCAATATAGGAAAAACTACAGCCTCTTCTGTAAGTCCTTCTTCTTCTCTAAATGATTTTAGGTCTTATCTTGGACCACTTAGTATTAAATCAATGACTTTGGAGCCTATCTATGAAGTTGAAATAGCCAGAATTGTTAATGATTTGAAGGGTTCTTCGTCTTTTGGTCCAGACCGTATTTCTACTAAGGTTGTCAAGTTCATTCTTCCTGTCACCGGTTCTGCTCTTACCAGACTTGTCAATATGTCTTTTGAAAAGGGTGTCTTCCTAAAAGCTTTAAAGCGTGCTCGTGTTATTATACTTTTTAAAGTTGGATCACGGAATGACCCTGCTAGTTATCGTCCTATATCTCTCTTTTCGGTGTTTAGTAAAATTTTTGAAAAAGTTATGCTTTCTCGACTACTTGATTTTCTTAATTCTAGACATTTTTTTTTCATGATTTCCAGTTTGGTGTAAGGGCAAATCACTCAACTGAGCATGCATGTGTGAATCTTTTCAATTATATACATACATCTCTTGACTCTGGTCTGATACCTGCTGCTCTTTTTCTCGACGTACGAAAAGTACTTGATGCAATAACTCAGAAGATTCTTCTTCGGAAACTATCCCATACTGGAATGCGAGCGAGTCCTTATTCTTGGTTTCTATCATATATATCTGGTTGAATTATCTCGGTTGATCCTCTGTTTTCCAACCCGTCTGAAATACAGTTCGGGGTTCCATAAGGATCTGTGATAAGGCTGATACTCTTTTTAATTTACGTTAATGGCCTTATAAATGCGGTAAAAATTATAAAACCTACCACTTGCTGTCGTCTTTGTAAACCTACAACTTTCATTTTTTGTGACAAGAGTCCGCCCTTCTCTGATACACTTATAGCTTTTGCGGATGACAGTACTCTTGGCACAGCCGGTAGAACTGAGTCTGACCTCGGTCAAACATGATTGCCCTTTTTGAAAGAGTTACTGAGTGGTTTGACGTTAACTATCTTGCCTTAAACGTTGGAAAGTCATGTTTTCTTATTTTCTCAAGAGTTTCAAGGGCTTTTTCTGGTTTAAATGAAATACATGTATCGAGGGGTTCCCTAAATAGGTCTAAGGATCGTTGCTTTCGATTCCTAGGCATCTTGCTTAATGAAAATCTCTCCTTCAAGCCTCATATTGATATCATTAAAATGAAAGTCTCCAGAAGCCATGGAAGCCTTAAAAAATTGAAACACATTTTCCAGGGTCAATTCTTATACTCCTATGCTACAGCCTAGTTCAGCCTTATTTTTCATGCTGTTCTATTATTCGGATGTCAACTTTTCCCTCATTACTAAAGCCACTTTCAAAACTATATGATAAAGCAAGGACTCTTATACAGGATACTAATTGTTCCCTACTTACACCCTTGCTTGACTTTACATGGCCAGCTTCTTGCTGCCCTATGTAATAATATATTTTTTGTTTCCAAGCAATCGACTCAGTTTTTCCGTCCAATAATTTACAAATACCTTATACTCCGTCAATACGGTCCGACTTTAACCCTTTGATATCTTGTAACATGATTTGGAGCACTCTCCCGGAGTCTGCGCGGGGCTGCCACTCGTTTGGTATCTTCAAAAGGTATTTTAGAGATTTTCTTGCAGATATTTATTTTTTTTTTCCCGGTTCTCTGATGAGTTGATGTCTCCAAATCGGTTCTGTACTTTATTTGTGTGGGCGGAATCATGTATTACTCCTTGCCTAGCTTGGATTTTTTTTGGGGGGAGGGGTATTTTTTGGTTTGGCAATGTGAATTTATTATTAAAAAAAATGTTTGATGAATGTATTTATTTTAAAAAAAGAAGTTTTATTTCTCTCCTGTTTTTTTTTTCCTGGCCATTGAGCCTTACGGGGGAGAATACGTTGAAGTATTTGTTATGAGTAATTTACCGTTGACTTTGGTATTCAGTGATATATTTCTTGATTTGTCTTTTTTCAATAAATTCAAAAAATTGGAATTATTGTATGTACTTTTTATTATGAATAATTCTTATAAACGAATCCTCAATGTCTATAGACCAAGTTTAATTCAATATTTGATGTGTCTTTACAGGAGGCTACGGAGCCTTTAGAAGTGTATCATTGTACTGTATGTGTATTTGACTATGAATAAATCTTATCTTATCAATCTTTGTAACTCAGGACTAAACACTTGCCTTTTAAGTTTTTTTTTGTCAAATTAGTGATAGCCATCGCTTTAAGAGCCACCGCTGGGTGACGGAGATGAGGAATGTTCGTCAGCAATTGCTATTTCTCTATTAATATTTGAAAATAGTCTTTTAAAGTTGTCCCCTTAAAACGAAATTCTTCCACAGCTTGTCGCATAGTGATTTGTCAAAGATGACGGCTTTGGCTACCTTCTTAATACATTCCATAATGAGGCAACTTGACATCTTACGTCTATAACGTCTTGGCACAGCCGTGAATTTCTATTAAACATATCTCTTTAAGGAATAAAATTTACAAAAAAAAACATATCTAACAAGCCAAAGCCGAAGAAGCAAGTGGGTGACAAGAACTTGTGAACCTTAAAAGTAATTGGCTATAGATTGAATATTATCATTCAAAAGTAACTCTAAGTTGACTAAGGCTCGATATATTAACAAATAAGAAGAGAATATTTGTTTCTCAGAAACTTTTAAATCGAATAGGAATATGAAGAAAAATTCCCAGAACTCTTAAAGCTTTATTTTGTATTATCTGGAAAGGTATAAAGCTCTTGACTGCTAGGCAAAATAACATAGTCAATCAGCTGTGAAAGTGAAAATGCAAGTTTACGACCACAGGGTGGTTATTCCGGACACTTCAGTAAAGTTTCTGAAATTACCTCTTAATAGTTGTCCGAAAAAAAAATACTGTGACTGTAAACGGTTTAACATGCGTCAGGAACAAACCAGAACAGATGGCAGTGTTCTACAAACACAAATAGCTCTAAGAATACCTAACTTGAAGCTATGAAGTTTGGATTTTATTGGAACTTCCGGTGAGCTGCTACAGAACTTATATAAGATTGAAAAATCACGAGACTTACCTTCAAAATTACTTTTATCCATTTTTGTCAGAAACGGTTGAACTATTGGCTTCTTTAATGTGCCACTAAAAACATTATTTCATGATTTTATATGGAATTTTGTAGATGTCAATTAGGGAGCAAAGGGCCTGTCGAGAGTAACCCCTTGTCCGGGATAACCCCGGTCTCCCCAACCATGGTCAAAGCCACTACTCATAAGCACAATGATCCTATAAAAGCTTCTGTATCTCTACAATCGGACCTCCTGGAGGTAAAAAACCTGATCGAAGTTTCCCGTCGACAACCCGACTTCGTCTTTGAGAATGAACATAGCTAGAGAGAAAAAGTCCATCTCTTGTGAATTCGCTTCTTCTTAGAAATAACTTTGGCTGCAGATAACGATCAGATCCAATCCTCCTGCGTGATAAAGCTTTGTGGGATTCTTCGTTATACGAGCCTGTTACCATCCAGCTAAATTATCCCTACGTGCAGAGGTCACTTATTAGGCCTACTGCCAAACATAGATGCCCCGTTTTCGCAGGGGCTCCCTAAATCCTACAGACTCAACTCCAAAGGATCCAAAATAAGGCCTCAAGGGCGAGTTACAGCATCAATCGGGTACTTCCATCCTCTTAATAATACAGTCAATCTAAATTAATTTTACAGGCTACCTCACTAATATGTACTCAGTTCTGTGTTTTGACCATCCCTGAGCCGTTTGCCCCCCCCCCCCATACACACACACACGCAAAAAAAACGTGCATTAATATACGTTGGGTACTACACGAAGTCAGATCCACACAGAGAAAATTTACACTTCCTACGCTGAAATGCTAGGAAAAAGTCATGTCATAGTATCTTGCATATTCCCCCCCCCCCAACGCACACACAATCAAATAAAGTTTTGCATACATCTCAGAACTTTCCGGCATCTGCAATGTTCTTCAATGCTCCTGGTAAGAAATCATTAAATAGATGCGGTGATGCGCAAGAACAAACCGAGCCATTTTCCCACTTATAGTAGTCCACTTACTGATCAATTTTGGCTTCTAGTTAACTTTTATTTAAATTCAAGATCCAAGGAAGGTTTTGCCAAGCAAAAATCAGACCATAGCTAAATAATCAAAGGACGTGATGGGTACGTTTTACTATGAGCCATCAAAAGTAAGGATACATTTTATTGTCAATAAATACTGTTTCTCTACTACAATGATTGAGATGTACGGGGGATAGCCGCAACTTAGCCATTATGACAATCGCAAAGAAATACTGTACGGTTATATCCGGGTTGCAGCGGTAGCTAGCAGACTAGTAAGAGACGGTCAGGTCCAATGTTAAGAAATATAATAACCCATAACTCCTAAAAATAGAGCAAGATCAAAACAAAAAGTACACCAATAGAACCGCCTTGTCCGAAACCCCGATATAGAAAACTTTCTGTTCCTTGGCTTGAACAGCAAGGGAAATATATTGGCTTGAAAATCAAGGAAAGTGGCAGCTACTAGAGCATTCTGCCCAAATGGCATCTTTTTTTTTTCTTTTCCACAAATAGCTTTGCACTGGAACATCGCAGACAGTTGTTCAATGGCTCATTTTAAAGGAAATTAATGGA
This sequence comes from Artemia sp. Qi Xiang Cuo, assembly GCF_049724085.1. Lineage (NCBI taxonomy): Eukaryota > Metazoa > Arthropoda > Branchiopoda > Anostraca > Artemiidae > Artemia > Artemia sp. Qi Xiang Cuo. Next base: position 49,046,455 of record NC_142798.1, on the reverse strand, counting down.
GTTAAAAACCTTTAGTAATTAAAACAAATTGCTTTTAAAATACATTTGACTTTTCCACTAAAAACTGCATTTTTATGGCCAATTTTGATGAATGCCAACTATCATAACCACTAGTATGCTTACCATTGTACCATCGGATACTTCTGAAAAATTGCATTAAACGACGATCAATAGAATAAAAAACCATTGTATATATTGAACTTAGTTAGCTATTAAATAAAAAAAACAAGTTTTTTTAACTGAAAGTAAGGAACGACGTTAAAACTTAAAACGAACAGAAGTTCTTCCGTATATGAAAGGGGCTGTCCCCTCCTCAACACCTCGCTCTTTACGATAAAGTTTTTTTTATTGTTTAAAAAAATAGAGTTGTGAGAAAGTCAAACTTTAGCGTAAAGAGCGAGGCGTTGAGGAGAGGACAGCCCCCTTCATAAAGGGAATAATTTCTGCTCGTTTTAAGTTTTAACGTCGTTCCTTACTTTCAGTTAAAAAATCTTGTTTTTTTTATTTAATTTTTGAAAGTTTTTGAATTAATGCAGGTTTTGATTTTGGCTCACCGTACATGAATAATTAAAACAAAATTTGCATATTATATTTGGTTAAATGGCTTTCTCGAAACTTGTTTAATTTTATTTACGAACGTTTTTATTAGTAATAAATATACGTAACTTAGAATTAACTTACGTAACGAACTTCTATATTCATAAATTTTTAACACGTATATTAGGGGGTTCGCCCCCTATTCAATACGCTTCTCTTTAAACTATAGTTAGAATTTTTTTTACAGTTATTTAAAAATGATATATTAATCACAGTCATTTTACCAGTTTAAAAAATTGTTTTTTTTTTTTTTAATTCCTGATCTTTTTCTTTAATAATGCTGGGAAATTCGGCGCCCCCGTCATAGCCCTGGCCCGTCCCCCCTGAACTGTTCCGTCAGGGTAAGCTCCTTCCATATAGCCCCCGACCCTCTCCTTCCCCCACCTACCAGAAAAAATCTCCTCTGAAAAAGTCTGTATACTTCCCAATAACCAATACTATATGTTAACATTGAGTAAAGTTCATAACTTTCAGCCCTCCCCCTGGGGACTTTGGGGGATCAAGTCATCCTAAAAGACATTTTTATCATATTTTCGACCATGCTGAACAAAATGGCTATCTCAAAATTTTGATCGGGTGACTTTGGGAAAAAAATGAGCGTGGGAGGGGGCCTAGTTGCCCTCCATTTTTTTTTTGGTCACTTAAAAAGAGCTCTAGAACTTTTAATTTCCGTTCCAATGAGCCCTCCCACGATATTCTAGGACCACTGGGTCGATACGATCACCCCTGGGAAAAAAAACAAAACCAAAAAAAAAACGAATAAACACGCATCCGTGATCTTTCTTCTGGCAAAAAATGGAAAATTCCACATTTTTGTAGATAGGAGCTTGAAACCTCTAAAGTAGGGTTCTCTGATACGCGAAATATGATGGTGTGATTTTCATTAAGGTTCTATAACTTTTAGGGGGTCTTTTCCCCTTTTTTCCAAAATCAGACAAATTTTCTGAGGCACGTAACCTTTGATGGGTAAGATTAAACTTAATGAAACTTATATATTTGAAATCAGAATTAAAATCTGATTCTTTTGATGTATCTATTGGTATCAAAATCCCGTTTTTTAGAGTTTCGGTTACCATTGAGCCGGGTCGCTCCTTACTTACAGTTCGTTACCACGAACTGTTTGATACTTGATTGGTTGAGGTTCGTCTCTTACTATTTCTAAAAAGAAAAGCCGTAGGCTTTTTCCTGTTTGTAATCAGGTTTATTTTGTTAACTATAGTAAATCCTATTTAGGGGTTTCGGACAAGGTGGTTCTAACGGTGTACTCTTTGTTTTGATCTAACTTTTTTTTAGGAGTTACAGGCTATTGTAGTTTTTACTATGTTATAGTAAAGAACAAAAACTGATGCAACAGGGAAAAGAAAAATAGGTTTTTTTTTATATATAACGTCATACGAGGTTACATTTGACTTTAAATAATTACATAAATAACTGGTGCGTTGGAATCATGTTAAAGATTGATCGATGATGTCATAATCGTAGGTTGTAGCCAGGTTTCAAACAGTTCGTGGTAACGATATGGTTATAACCAATAAGATTATAACGTCATTCATCAAGCTTGTACACAAAAGTACAGTTTTCTTTCTCAAAATTGATTCTATTTTAAAATCTATTTTATTTAATTACAAAAGGCATTAGATGTGGCAATTTCCTTTAAAATGAGCCATTATACAGCTCTCTATTATTTTCCAGTGCCCAGCTAACTGAAGAGGAAAAAAACGGAAAAAAAACAAACCTGCCGTCGATGCATAATATCATGGTTGCAGCCACTTTTCTTGATTTTCAAACCAATATATTTTCCTTGTTTTTCGAGCCAAGGGATAGTTAGTTTCCTATTTAGGGGTGTTGGACAATGCGGTTCTAATAGTTTACTCCGTTTTTTGATCTGATTCTAGTTTTATGAGTTAAGTTACTTTAAAAAGCATCTTAGAAGATATGATTAGTATTAAACATCATTCGATGAAGGCGTCATCGACACTTCAGTCTTGTATGCTAGAATATCCATTTCTTGGGCTGTTAAAAAACTAATAGAGCTCTAGTCTTGCTGAGGCCACCAACCACGAGCTGAGGCCACCAGCACTGATGAAAAGGAACATTCTTGGTCTTGTAAAGTAGAATTGAATGTCAAAGAATTAAAATTCATTCTACAGTCTACAAAGAGCAACTATTATTCAAGAGAGTCCAGTTTGCAGCAGTATCTAGCAAAAGAGACGATCACGTCCAATGTTAAGAAATATAACAGCCCATAACTCCTAAGAAAAGTGTCAGATCAAAACAAAAAGTACACCATTAGAACCGCCTTGTCCGAAACTATAGGAAATATGTATAGGAAACTGTATAGGAAACTTTCTGTCCCTTGGCTTCAACAGCAAGGGAAATGTATTGGCTTGAAAATCAAGAAAAGTGGCAGCTACTACAGCATTCTGCCTAAACGGCATCCTTTTTTTTTTTCTTCCACAGACAGCTTGACACTGGAACATCGTAGAGTTGTTCAATGGCTCATTTTACAGGCAATTAATGGGGTTAAAAACCTTTTGTGTTTAAAAATGATTATTTTTAAAATAGAATCGATTTTTTTAAGAAATACTATATATTTCATTTTAAAGATTGATCAATGACGTCATAATCGTATTACAGTAAAGAACAAACTTCCAGCCCCTAGTAACTAAAATAAGATTATAATTTCATGTTAAAGACTGATCAATGATGTCATAATCGTAGATTGTAGCCAGGTCGTCTCTTACTGTTCTAATTAAGACAAAGCCATAGGCTTTTTCCTGTTTGTAATACAATAATGATTTCAATAAAGGGACGACAATAATAATCCCCAATGACAGAAATGACGACAGCAGTAATGAAAATGATGATGACGGTGATGACCTCAGGCTCCGGAAAAGTCTAGGGGTCATATGGCTCAGTGTTCTTTCATGATAGTAGACGAGATAAGGGTAGCTTGATGAGATCTGGTAAGTTGTTAGTAACCCTCTTCGTGAGAGTAGGTGTTCGAAGGGACTAATAATTCTTATGTACTACTGGGTAAGGTTTAACTCTCAATCAAGTGCACATTAATTGTGGTATCAATAAAAAGTTCTTGGTTTTTGAATTCTTCGTGTGCTCTTTAAAATAATATAATTCTTTACGCGAAAACTCTCTATTTTGTTTTATACTTTTATTTTAGAGAATGTGAAAGATAGGGTTTTACTTGTACTATATGCAAAAGAATCGTACCTTAAATATGACGCTAGCTCAGAAACGGACAAGAAGAGAAAGAAAGCGAGCGAGAGAGAGAGGGGAGGAGGGAGGTAATTCTAAACGAAAATCCCTACGGTTAGAGGGAATTTGGCGCTAGCTCACAAATAGAGAAGAAAAAGAGACAAAGAGAGAGAGGGGGGGGGGAGAATCAGGGGTAGATTCTACTCAAAAATTCTGACTCAAGTAAAGAAATAAGAAAAGAGGCAGAGCCGATCTTAGGTGAAGATTTGATATTAGACCACCAATTGGTGGGCTTGGAACTCACACAAACTTTACCACCAACCAAAGTCCTTTTGGTGCTCAAGTAGCTACACCATCAACGATACTTTTTGTTAGCACAGCCCTGAATACTTTCAGGCTAAATTAAGAAACTACCAGTGCTTTTGGACAGCCTCTCGTCACAACACCCGCTACTGGTTCTCCTAATAATTGCTTTAGTCAGCAGCCACAACAGCAACAACCGATGGTCATAGATGAACCAATCGGTGGACATGGAACTCACACTAACTTTGCCACCAACCCAAGTCATTTTGATGCTCAAGTAGCTACACCATCAACAACCCTTTTTGGAGACACAACCCCGAATACTTTCAGGCTAAATCAGGAAACTACCAGTGCTTTCGGACAGCCTCTTGTCACATCACGAACTCTTGGTTTACCAAATAATAAATTTAATCAGCAGCCACAAGAGCAACAACCAATGGAAATTGGTGTAACAATTGGTGGACACAGAACTCACACTAACTCTGCCACCAACCCAAGTCCTTTTGGCGAAAAAGAAGAAGACACTTGGAACAATCAAGGCAAATATCTGGAGGATGTTCAAAATGATGTTGTGTTAGCAAACTCCTACTATTTAAGAGCACTCTATTTAGCATTTCACCATCCTCAAGCCTTAGAAATTACAAAAGAACCAAACCCATAGTAGAAAATTTAGTCGAGTGGCTGCTACAGCGTACGAGAGGCAATGCTATAGCGATGCCTATACTAAAGGCCATACGGCTCTAATGTTTTATTATTTTTTTTCAGAGACGCTTCATATGGAAGGGGTCGTCGTAAAAACTTCAAAGGGAGCTCATTCGATTGGAAATCGAGAGTTCTAGTGCCCTTTTTAGGGTCAAAAGGGATTGGATTTTAGGGTTAAAAGTGATTGGAAGGCAACTAACACCCCTTCCATCCCACCATCTCCCCAGAGACATCCAATCGAAATTAAGAGATATCCATTTTGCTCAACATTGTTGATTTCCAGAAAGATATTATTTTTTTGAGGAGGACAATCCCCCACAGCCCTCAGGTCAAGGGTTTCAAGTTATGCCCTGGGGGCATATAAGGTTTTTAGAGAAAGCTTTGTCGTAGAAACTTCGAAAAGGCACTTCATATGGAAGGGGTCGTCGTAAAAACTTCAAAGGGGGCTCATTGAATTGGAAATCAAGAGTTCGTGCCCTTTTTATGGGTCAAAAGTGATTGGAAGGCAACAAACACCCCTTCTACACCTACCATTTCCCCAAACACATCCAATCAAAAGTTTGAGATAGCCATTTTGTTCTAAGTAGTTGATTTCCAGATAGAAATTATGTTCTTGAGGAGGACACTCCCCCACAGGCCTCAGGGCAAGATTTGTGAGTTATGCCCTGGGGGCATATAAGCTTTTTATAGAAGGCTTTGTCGCAGAAACTTCAAAAAGAGCTCATTCAATTGGAAATTCAAAGGGCTAGAGCCCTTTTAATACTCGAAAGTGATTCGAGGGCAACTAACCCACCTCTCATGCCCACCTTTTCCCCAAACACATCCAATCAAAATTTTGAGATAGCCATATTTTTCAACATAGATGAAAGTTCTGGATACCTGGTTTTTAAGGATCACAACCCCCCCCCCACAGTCCTCAGAGCAAGGGGTATAATTTGTCCCCTGGGGGTATATGATATTTTCATTGAAATTTATGCCTTTGAAAGTACAAAAATGACTCATTCGATTGAAAATTGAAATGGCTACTGCCCCTTTTAGTGGTCGAAAGTGATTGGAAGGCAACTAACACCCCTTCCACGCCCAGCATTTCCCCAAACACATCCAATCAAAATTTTGAGAGTCATTTTGTTCAACGTAGTTGAAAACTCTGGAAATTATATCTTTGACATGACACTCCCTCAGAAGGTCTTCAGGGCAAGGGTTATTAGTTATGCCCTGAGGGTATATATGGTTCTTATGGAAGGAATGCTCATATAAGCTTCGGAGAGGGCTCATTTGATTGGAAATTGAAAGTTCTAGTTCACTTTTTAAGCGTCAAAAGATATTGGAGGGTAACCAGTCCCCCCCTCCCCGTGCCCTTTTTCCCAAATGTATCCGATAAAAATTTTGAGATAGCTATTTTGTTACAAATAGTTAAAAGATCATAAAACAAAAACCCCGGTGTCGACACAAACCCCCAGGGCCCGGGGGCAAGCATTGTAAGTTATGCCCTGGGGGCATATATGGTTTCTATGGAAGGGATGCTTGTATAAACTTCAAAGAGGGCTGATTCGATTAGAAATTGCATGTTCTAGTTCACTTTTTAAGAGTCAAAAGAGATTGGAGGGCAGCTGCCCCCCCCCCCTCCAGGCCCATTTTTTCTCAAACCCATTTGACGAGAAATTTGAGATAGCCATTTTTTTAAATAGTTCAAAGACCATATAACAAAAACTCCGGGGTTGACACAGCCCCCCAAGGCAGGCGTTGTAAGTTATGCCCTGGGGGAATATATGGTTCTTATGGAAGGGTGGCACGTAAAAACTTCAGAGAGGGCTAATTTGATTGGAAATAGAAGGTTTTAGTTCAGTTTTTGAGAGTCAAAAGAGATTGGAGGGCAACTAGCCCCCCCCCGCCCCTTTTTCCCCAAATACATCACATAATAACTTTGGCATAGCCATTAAGTTAAAAATTGTTCAAAAGTCAGATAACAAAAACTCAGGTGTCGACACAACCCCCTAGGGCCCGGGGACAAGTTATGTCCTGGGGCATATATGGTTCTTATGAAAGGTATACTCGTATAACTTCAGAGAGGGCTCATTTGACTGTAAATTGAAAATTCGAGTTCACTTTTTAATAGTCAAAAGAGATCAAAGGGTAACTAGCCCCCCCCCCCCCACGCCTTCTTTTTCCAAGCCGATCTGATGAAAATTTTGAGATGGAAGATTTGTAAAGAACAAAATAGCTCAAAGATCGGCTAAAAAAAACTCCGGTGTCAACACAACCCCCCAGGGCCCGAGAAAGGGCGTTGTAAGTTATGCCCTTAGGGTATGTATGGTTCTTATGAGAGGGATGCTCGTATAAACTTCACAGGAATCTCATTTGATAGGAAATTGAAAGTTTTAGTTCACTTTTTAAGAGTCAAGAGATTTAAGGGCAACTAGCCCCCCCCCCATGCCCTTTTGTATGCAAACCCATCCACTACAAATTTTGAGATAGCTGGTTTTTAAAAAATTGTTCAAAAATTAAGTAGCAAAACCCCGGGTGTCAGCACAACGCCCTAGGGCCCAGAGAGTAGGCGTTTGAAGTTTTGGCCTGGGGGCGTGTAAAATTCTTACGAAAGGGGTGCTCGCATAAAGTTCAGAGAGGGCTGATTTGATTGGAAATTGAAAGTTCTAGTTCACTTTTTAAGAGTCAAAACATATCCAAGGGCAACTACCCTCCCCCCACACTCCATTTATTTTTTCCCCACACGCACTTCATATATTTCAGATAACACAGTTCAGCTAACAAAAACTCCGGCGTCGACACAGCCCCCCAGGGCCCAAGGGTAGGCGTTGTAAGTTATACCCTGGGGGCCTATATTGTTGTTATGGAAGGGATGCTCGCATAAACTTCATATAAGGCTCATTTGATTGGAAATTGAAAGTTGTAATTCACTTTTTAAGAGTAAAAAGTGATCGGAGGGCAGCTAGCCTCCCCCACACTCCATTTTTTTCCAGGCGCACTTCATATAGAAGAGGTTGTCCTATAAACTTCAAAAGGGGCAAACTTTTTTCACTTTAATATTGTTATTTTGATACCAGTTTTGATACTTTGATGAAGATTTGATTTTTTTTTAAAGTTGGATTTTGAAATAAGGAATTTTTAAAAACTTGAAACTTTTTGCAATCAAAAACGAACAAAAATTAATTTAAAAAAAACTTTCCGAAAAGTAAGTTTTTCAACAATAATTTTTCAAAGAAAAGTAAAGGCCATTTTAAACTTAAGCTCAGCAGATAAAAATACCTGTTAAAATTCAAATTCAAAACGACCGAAATTACTATTAAAGAAGAAATGAAACCCAAAACGAACAGAAATTAAATAAACAATCATAGGAAAAAACATACAACAAGTAATAATATAAATGAATAAATAGATCTTAAAGCGAGTAACGCTTAGATTGAATATGAAAATCAAGCTTAAAACGAAAAAAAAAATATTTTGCTATTGAAATATAAATGAAACTTAAAACGAACAGAAATTAAATAAACAATCAATGCATACAAACATACAATAGATATTAATGTAAATGAATAAACAAATCTTAAATGAGTAAAACTCTAATTGAATATGCAAATCAAGCTTAAAACGAACAAAAATCACTACAAACAAGAGTTTGGGTATTGCCTCCTTCTCTCACTGTAAAAGTTTAAAACCTACTGCGTTTTATGGGCGATATCAGCCCGTTTATTATGTTTATCTGTCAATAAGATCGATCGTTCCCATAGAGTGTTTTGAACTCAAATCCTTCCTAGATGATCATAGCAGACCGTGGCAGCTTCTAATATAAATATACCATTCAGTTTATGGTGTCTAAGACGTAATAACAATGTGTTAAAATAAAAATGACGTAATAAAAATGGTGAAGCAACATGCTGTAAAAGGTTTCAAGAAGGCTTGCTGTGCTGGAAACTTTGAATCCACTGAAACTTGACATGGTTAAGACTTAAGATCTTGAATGATGTTATGTAATCTTGTCAAAAGACAAACCAACAGAATAAACTTCTGAATCCGGGTTGCTTATCTTACAAGAGGAGACACCCCGTACTGAGTACTTCAAAAATAGCTTTGTTATATGTTGCACCTCCATTTGGAATGGTCTACCAAATGACGTTATCCCAGAAAACCTCCTTTCGAAGGCGGTCCAAGAGACCCAAATTTATGGAGAAGACCAAGGTAAAGGGTGGACTAGTGACATACCAGGCCCTAAGTTTTTAGCAGCCTGGCACCATGAATTCCGTCATAAAAAATCGCAATCATTAGAGAATCATATATCTACTGATGGCCTAGAATTTTTACAAGCTTTTTATAGGTAAAATACTTGCTCAACTTGTAACTGCCTACTTAAGATAATGATTGTCACGACTAGAGGTCCATCAACATCATTACTAATACCCCAAATATTGTAAAAAAAAGTGAAAAAAATACAAGGTAAAATCCATGAGCACAAATAGTGATCTGCCTACCTTTCACTTTGGAAGAAGCCGGTTTAATTAGCTCAATGTCTACTGAATCACTCTTCTCTAAAGCGAAAGGTATTTTCTCTGACTGAGATTCTATCTGGCCCCGTACTAAAAAAAAAGGTCATTGTAATAACGAGAGGAGGCAAACTACAGACAAAATTAAGAAATTTGGCAATTACGAATAACAGTTTTCAAAACACTTGGTTTTCTAATAAGACAATTGCACTTAAAACAATGCTGACAATCAGCAACATATACCAAATTACACAGCTGTTTCTATGATTCAATGCAGCATATTTTTAACAAGAATTATAAATCAAATTCAAATAAGTCGGAAAACATAACTTTTTTTTAAAGACGAAAAAGAATTGAACTTTCACACGAACTCCAACATTGGCGCTTGGAATTTGGCACATGAACGCGTTTCTCTAATCTGCATTCTATTCCCACCCAGGTTGACTTTAAGATGCTTAGAGTCCAAAGGGATGTGACGAATAGCTTCCAAAAGTTATTATTTTGTAATGGAATCAATTTTCAAAAACCTCAAAATTTTCCAATTAAAGTTACCCAAGTAAAATAAAATCACCCAAAATATGAACCTGTAAATTCAAGTAACCTACATATCAAGCAAGACTCAAACGTTCAATTCAAAATAGTGAAACAAATGTATTCTATTCAAACTTACATTGTAAGAATCTTTCCCACAGAAAATGTAATAAATAAATCCGCCTCCGCGTCGCCAAAGTATGCAATAAGTATCAGTATGACCAAATCTTATATGACAGGTGACTAACAATGTAATTTAAATCTTAAGAGCTTGAATTTTCAAACTATCAAGAGATGGTAGAATTTATTATACAAAAAATGGTCACTCGAGATACAAAATATCTTTGTGTAATCTAATTGCATTGTTCTGAAAACTAAGTTTAAAACTATGTATCCCAATGTAACTAAATCGTATTGTCCCTTAACAACTTTCACAGAAATAAATTATAAGTCTTCTGGAAACTAAGTGACACCTCGCCAGCAAAAAATTACAATGTAAAACTTTGTTTTGTTAAGAAAAATTCCAAAGTGATATCTTAAAGTTATAAATCGTAATTAAACTCAAGTATCCCATTGGTATATACCTATTCAATAGAAATATAGGACATATAGTTGAACCAATAAAATCAGCGTAATGTACTTATAAGTAACGCCAGAATGTGGCCTCTGGCGAAACTGGAGAGAGTAGATAGTTAGGACTTAGCAATTTTTGGGCCAGTCTTAGTTTTAGAAGCAGTCGAGTCTAGCGAGAGACTAGGAGAAGTCTACGATGAGTTTTATGTGAAAAGTGTTATGTGACTTTATTTGCAGTCTATTTGGAATGAACTTTTGAGAATATTTATTATCAGTGAATTAACTTTTGACAACAATCTTATATTAGTGTATATGACTGTGAAATAATTTCGATATTGCCGACAAGCTCTGTACCGATTATGTGGGTAAAAAATAAATACATTACTTTCTTATTTTATTCTCTTTATTTTAGTATTTCTCAAGATAGTTAGTCCTTGTGGCTCCACTCGCTCTCCAGGGAACCAGAAACCTTTCAATCTGATTTCGACTCAGTATGGCCGTTGATGCAAGCTCCCCATTGAGCTGCTAATTTAAGCTCCCCACACACGAAGTTCCGCCTCCACTCAGGTATGCCACTCGCGAACGGTCAACTAAGAGTTTAACTGAAAATCCCCATTGAAATATTTAATTGAAAAATCCTATATAAGGAATCAAACGAAAACATAAGAACAATTTTTTTTTATTGACCCCCCCCCCATTAGAATTTCAGGGGCTACAAAGGTATTTGACATAATCGTTATCATAAGTTTTTAAAACATTTAATTTCTGGTTTCCACTGTGTTAAGTGTACAGATTAATAGAAGTTATAGAGGTTAGCCAACTGAAAATCAGTCAACGTCTATTGAGTTCGATTCAAGCAAAGTTAAAGCTATAAAAATTACCTTTTGGCCATTTTGGACATCCCTCCAGGAAAGTCTACAGATGCCCTATCCCCACAGAGATTGTGCAGCCACTAGCAGCTTTGCCTAGGGTTGCTGTAACACCCCTTTGTAACAGTTTGATTCTTTCAAAGGACTGCATTTGCAATAGTTTATTTGTATTAATGTAATGTATGTAATGAAGAGTTTTTTGTCATGTATTTGAACTGTCAATGTTTGCTTTCGTCTTTTTTTTCTTTTTATTATCTTTAGCGATTACTCTGTCTATTAAATCTTTTTTTTGACGGTCAATAAATTAATAATAATGATAATAATATCCAAAATCAACCCCAAACCCCAAAATAGAATTGAAACAGTGAAAACAAATCATATCTGAAAATAGGGGGGGGGGGGGGGAGGTCCCCTTGAGATCAGTATTAAAGTCTTCTCACGACAGAAAATAAGATCATAAGATGTTACTACACACCCCAAAGACAAGCATCTGCTTCTTTCCCTCAACTTCTTAAGGAACAAATCTGTGTTAAACAACTCACTAAGGGTCCAACCTGTGTAAACCAACTGCCTGAGGGTCCAACCTGTGAAAACCCATGACCAAGATTCTCCATCCACCATTGGGAGGGTCAGATCAGTTTTCCTATTGAGGGTTGGGGGTCACCATTTTTCAATTTTATAGGGATGGGGTGGGGGTCTTTGGACCGACTTTGGATGGGAATTTCCTCTACCCCTCCCCCCCTATCTCTACGTATGACCATGATGGTAATTTTTTCACTACATTGCACTGTTATTATATTTAAGATACAGCACCAAAAGTATACAAATTAAATAAATAAATAAAAACTTAATTGCAGTCTCAAAAGTTAAATACTCACATCTTAAGTTATCTAAATAAAGCCTTTCGAATTCTCGTTCAACCTCAGCAAAGAGCTGGTGCAATTTCTGTCTATGCTCTTCTGGAAGGCGCCCATCATAATTTATTTCCAGTTCCTTTTGTAAAAAATTTGGATCACTTCCATCCATCATTAATTGGCCATTGCCACCAGACCCAGTTTTTTGAACGACACTGCCCTTTCCTGGCCTCCCAGGAACTATGTTCATGTTGGCCAAAATAATACAAATTCCAAACAAAACATTACCTGTAAAAGTTTTCATTTAAAATAACCATGCAAACAAAACTTGTTCATTGTCAGAGCGGTTTCCTTTTTTAGACAATTATGAAATTGCAGCAACAATTTTGGTTTGATTTTGGAAGGCAATATAGAAGTTGTACTGAAAAGTAAATTCAATTCGAAATGCTATTATCATGTCCGAGAAAAAGTCACGGATAGACTCCTTAATTTACTCTTTACAACTATTCCTAATCTGTAAGAAATAGTGACGAGACAATTGACATAAACATAACTAGAAAACGGGAGATAGACAAGAATTGAAATTCAGAAAATTTTTCTAATTCTCGAAGCTTTACTTTAAAAAAAAGAAAAAAAGGCGTTTTAGGTTTCACACTACTAAGAATGATTCTAATACACGTACTTGGATTTTCAGCAAGTCTTTGTTAAGCTAAAATTTCTAATACTATTAACAATAAATTCCTCCTTCTTTATGAATCCTTCTTAGTAGAAAGGGTCAACTGAGCCTAAACCATTGTAATCAGGTGCACTTACAGTCTCTCCCAAAAACAATAATACTGAAAAATCAGACAGGCCCATGCTGCTTAAAGTGCAATATCAAGTATACCATTTCTGTCAGGATTATTAAACCTACGCGTTTTCTTATAAGCAGTCTTTTCCACTGACAAGTCAAAAGGTAAATTCACAACTTGGATATTAATATATTCTGTTCTAATGACAATGTAGATAATGAAAACGCTGTTCCACTGACAATAGGTATAGTTAGCTCTAATCCTAATCTAAATTATCAATTTGCCAACCATAGGCAGTGCAACAGGGCTGCCTAAGTAAAGAGTGATGTGGCTTCAATGTATTTTCGATTTTTTTTTCTACTGCCCACGCCATTTTGTATGTAAGGAGTTGCCACAGAAACTTTGGAGGGAGCTTACTCGATTCAGAAGTACTAGTTGCCTTTTTAAAGTTCAAAATTTATTGGAGAGCAAAAAACATACCCCCCTCCCTCTGCGACAAGGCATACTATTTACTTGTATAATTTCACAGAACTTTAGTAATCAGTCTACTCTTCCTCCGAGGTGCTTGTATGGGGAGGGTCAGAACGCTTGCCACTTCTGTTATTTTTCACAAATTTTCAACCCAGGGAGGGGTTGATTCTGATACGAGCACTGTTTTCTTTTATAATACTAGCACAATGCTGAGCTAAACATTTAGCGAATTTGCGTTTTGTATACAATCTAATTTCATTAACTATGCCCATATTAGGCCTACCATGTCACACTCCAGCTGAAACCAAAACAGCAACCAACGACAGGCTTCAAGAAGCTTGGGGGTTTCATTCCACTTCGGTATTTCGGATCCGATCGGCACTTTTCTTGTAGGCACAGTCGTCATTTCTGCCACTCTCAACCCGTGCACGATTTCAGAGCAATAGGTAGTCAGCGACAACTGCATAACGGCCTGACTTAAGCCTGACCTAGGCTGCAATAGTTGGGAAGGCATTTTGAACTCAGACAATATTTTTCCACACACTGAATGGTAGTAGGAACATTCAATTTTTTCCCACTCTTGTTTCATGACCCAGCGGTTATTATTCTTGAAAGGAATGCAAGGATTACTCGGGCCAACGCGGAACGTATTCGACACAGGTAAGTGGTCAGAAAAACTGATTTCATTGTTAACATGAGAAGAGGGGTAAATTGCAATCGATTTTGTTGAGAGGAAAAAGTCAAGGTTGGATGTAGACCCACTATTATTTAGGCTACATATGTAAATGCCAGGTCGTTGTTCATTACACTGAATTGAGGACAAGAACTAAGAAGGATCTTTGCCCTAGAGCTCTTAGTATCACTATGGTTACAATTCATATCCCCTGCAAAAATACCAGTAAGGCCTTGTTTCTGCAATTCTACCACAGCGTTTGCAAGCTTACTGCACGCTATGCTGAACTTTCACTCTGAATTTAAGTCACGGTTATCAGTTGGCATGTATGTAGAAAAAAAGCAACGTCTAGCAGCTGAACTGACACAAAGGAATCAGAAGACGAAATTGGTACGGCAGATGTTCAGCACAAACAAGCAGAGCAACACCACCGGACGGTCTTCCTCTCCCACTAAATACTGCAGGAACACCAACAACTTTAACCAAACCGTCGAGTTGCAGCAGGTCTAGTCCTTCTTTTGATAGGAAATGTTCCTGTAGATATAGCACATCACAATCAGCCATGAGCTGACCGAAGAAGTCTTTTATTAATCACTGAAACATTCATGTTCCAGGAAATGATTTTTAGACAGCAACTCATTTTGATAGCTTCTTGACTACAGGGCACTTATATGCGTAGTACAGGTGGTCAGTTTTACCACAGAGTGCACACTTCAAGGGCAGCTGGCAGAGGGTGTCTTTAGAGTTTTTATGTGGACCAGCGCACTGTGACCATTTCTCTGAATTCACACAGTTAGCAGCAGTGTGGCCAAATGCCTGGCAATTGTAACACTGAGGGGGCAGCAACTTATATTCTGACACAGGTAGCCGCTTGTAGCAAATCTTAGGTATACTGTCTATTGCTTTTTGTAGGTATACTTTACTTTCAAATATTAGGTGGAAAGATCTGGATGACCGTATTTCAGACACTTCAGTACAGTTCTGTAGACAACTCTGAATGTCAGCAGTCAACATTCTGGGAGTAGTATGCTGGATAATGCCAAAATATGCACTTGATTTCACTGTGGCATCTGCACCTTGGATAGATTAAGCTATAGCTTCAGCATGTGTAGTTGCATCAGCTTTGTCGGACATGACAATACGCCATTCATCCTTCCCAGGCTTTAAAGTAATAATACTTGAACTAGAACTGCCAGCTATAGAATCCAAAAAGTCTTTGTGGGCATTGGGATTGTCAAGATTTTTTTGGAGGATTCTTGACGACCACTGCAAAAGTAGGCTTTTCAGGTACTATCATAGGTACAGAAGACTGAGGGACAGTCTTGAAACTTTTTTGCTCGGTAAAACGTTTAAATTCCATATACAATTCATTTAACTTGCAAGTAAGTGTCGCGGTAGTTTCCGTCAGAACCACTGGCCCTTAATCTGGTTCAAATATGACAAATTGTGGCAGAGTCACCTTTTTCTCATCACACATATTGAATGCTCGCGCAATATCTTGGACGTTGTTGCTAACTTTCTGTCGTTCAGTAGGTCGCGTTGACATTGCAAGGGCCCACAATGCTTTCTTAGCCTCAACAATTTCTTCCGAAATATAGAAATCGCAAGCGATTTTCGTAATCGAGTCTATTGCACATCCCGCTTTTCTTGCTCACAAAATAAAATTCAACAGAGGATTTAATATAAGTTTCTTGCTTGTCATTTTATTATGGAGTGATTCCAGAGATATGGTGTAATGCCAAAATGCCATGGATGAATAATATTCGACTACTGATATCTGCTATAAAACAGTTAACAAAACCTGTGGGAAGTGCCAGTACCCAAATCGCCTTTCCCCAGCAGTTTAAGGATCAATGTTCGGCTGGTACCAATACGGCTCTTGTGTTTGTTCCTGCTCTCTTCTACACAGGCTGTCACTGAATTAGCGAAAAATTAGATGAAACTCGGCTAATAAATTATTTTCTAGAATTCAAACTAAAACATTGCTGAAGACACAGAAATGTTCTACCTGTTGATGCTACCATATTATTACATCCAAACAATGCTATCAAATAATTAGTCCATAACAATAAGGTCACTGAATTTATCAAAGTTTGAGACACTGAATTAATACAATGTCAAAGCAGGTTTTAAATCCAAAAAGGTGTTATCACTGTGGAGACTAAACGAAGTTCTGAAGATTACACACCCAGTCACACATTGAGATAAATTCCACTCTGAAAAGATAATTGGTTTAATATAGGAGATTTAGTGTATAGACTAGATTGAATTAATGAAGAAATACATTATTAAGGGTCATATATAAGAGGGCAGGGCCATATGCCAGTGAAATGATTATTATATTTGGAGAGGGCACAAAAAGAGTCAAGTCACATGTTCACCTTGTTCTGTCCTTATGTCAGTTATAAAATTGCATATATATTTACCATGCTTATGGGTTGTAAGTGCATGTTGATCAACAAACCCATGTGACCTTGTGAAATTTGAATTGTAGATTATTGCCTCAAATTGAGTGTCAAAGACATTTTTTTTAATCTAGTGTGTTATTTTCATAATTAATAGACCCTAAAGTGTTATATTATTTTGAATTTTCTTTGTCGCTGTTGCTGCTGCACAGTTGCCAAAATAATTTTCTTTTGGACGAATTTGAAAATCCAGCCAAAAAGCCAAAGACCACGGAATAAATGTTTTTGAGCCTACCTAAGAAGCCGCCAGAGAAGGGAAACCTGGTTACAGGAACAGGAGATAAAATACTAAGTCTGTTCGAATCTTCTTCCCGCTCTGTATCAAGAACCCCCCCCCCTTAACAAGAACAAGATCAATAGTTTCTGAATCTGAATATGATTCCTTCATATCCTTCTCATCAGATTTCAATGGATGACACCATGATAACTGTTGGAGCTAATACAACAAATGAGGGTATTCCCCCATTGTATGATGTTATTTCTAACACAAAAACCCTCACGGATGACTTTCATGAAGTTCTCCTTCGGAATGCTAATAAACATAAAAACATTTTTCCAGCAAAACCCCTCAATTGCAAGGCTGAGAAGGACCCCAATATCTCTTTCCAACTATACTTAGAGATTTTTACCAAGCAATCTTTTATTGTCAAAGATGTTTCCCAAATCAGATTGGCAATTTTAAAAATAATTAAATCAGAATTCTCAGTAAATATTAATAGGAATGGCGCAAATTTTAATCTCTCTGAAGGATAAAGCAGCATCCAAAAAACTTCTGAGAACTACTAATCTTTCAAGTATTTCTATCAAGTGTGGTTATTGGTCTGCTCCCAAAAAGGAGACCAAAATTATTTTTTACAATCTCCCAACAGACACAGCGCTATAGGAGCTGGCCACTGGCCTAACAAATAGGCAAGGGAAGCCTATATCAGTGACAAGTGTCTCTAGATTAGGTAAACTTGATCCTACAGGCAAAATAATCAACAAATCATTCCTATTTGGTTTGAACAAGGAGGTAAATCTGAATCAACCTTTGCTGTTGTTTGGCCAAAGAAAAGCCTTCAAAGCCTACCAGTTGAAGCCTATCCAATGCCATAAATGTTCAAAGCTTGGACAAATAGCTAAATTTTGCTCTTCAAATACTATAATCTTTGCGAAGTGTGATAATCAACATAATGAGGAAGCTACCTGCCCCAAAGAAGAACCCAAATGCATTAACTGCAAAGGCCCTCATAGATAAGATAATAAGTCTAAAGGGTCCATCATACAAACAAAGCGCTGCCGCTCAAAAATCGTCAAAGAAAGGTCAATACCTTATGCTTTTGCTGCTATGGAGGCTAGAGCAATACAAAGTCAAGTCTCAAACATGCCTAATAGGAACCTCTGGTACCTATTTTCACTGGTCAATCAATCGAGTACCCCTCAAGCAGCCAGCACTCCCCATCGCCCTATTTACCTAGCCTAAAAAAAAAACAAAAATAGAAAAAATTCAAACCCAAACAAAGGGTATATCTCCCCTTAGAATCAACGAGAACGATTATCCCCGGTTAAAACCCCCATCGAGGAAAGAATATAGGCAAGAAGCATCAACCCAATCCCCTAATAGTGAAAATCTCCTATCTGATATGTGTCTCTTTATGCTCAACATGTTAGCCCTGGAAAAAGTCACCCTGCCACCCCAGGAGAAGTTAGATATTGCCAGTGAGATAGCCTCAGCCTATTGCTCAAAAGAAATACTTTCCCAGGCTGAAGCTGGCTTCACCAAAATTATGAATAAGTACCAACCATCCTGTTAAGCTCAGATAAAAAAAACTGGCCACTGACAGGGGACTGTCAGCCCAACTAACTGTTCCTTTGTCTTTGTCTATTGTTCATCCTAACAATTTATCGAAGTCAATCAATATTTTTTCCAGCTCAAATAATTCACAACACAACTTAAGTAAGGAAAAAGTATTGCCAAGTGTTCATAGTGGAGACCCTTTGGATAGTTCCACTTTCGAATCTTGCAAGATGGAACTTAGTAACATTGGTGATGCCCATATTGAAAATAAAGATGGACTATTTGTGCTTTACAGTAATGTGGATTGCATCACCACAAAAATGGATGAAATAAAAGCTGTAGTGTCAGCAAGACCTGAAGCGAGTGTGTTTGCCTTCACTGAAGTTAAACCAAAGTATACTTCAGTGCCACTGACTGATGTGCACATCCAGATCACTGGATTCAGAATAATCTCAAACCTGTCGAAATTGAAGAAAGAGGAATTGTCCTGTACGTGAAATCACCACTGAAGGTATGAGATCTTAATCTTGGTTGTCAGTATGAGCTGTGGGTAGAGCAGGTCTGGATAAAAGTTGATCTAAAGGGTCACCCTTTAATTACAAGTTGTTTTTATAGAAGCCCAAGCTCTACCTGTCAGAAAGGTTCCCACCTTGTGATTGCAAATTCTATAAGTTCAGTGATGAGTTGAAAGGGGCTGTCCCCTCCTCAACGCCTCGCTCTTTACGCTAAAGTTTTTTTATTGTTTTAAAAAATAGAGTTGTGAGACAGAGTCAAACTTTAGCATAAAGAGCAAGGCGTTGAGGAGGGGACAGCCTCTTTCATATACGGAATAATTTCTGTTTGTTTTAAGTTTTAATGTTGCTCCTTACTTTTAGTTAAAAAAACTTGTTTTTTTTTAGTTAATGAAGACCAGGAACACTCCCTTTCATCACATGAGAAATCAAGCTAGCAGTCCAAAAGAAAAGGAAGTTCTAGAGGAGGTACAAGGACATCCAAACACAGGCAAATCATGACATTTTCAAACAAATACAAAACAAAGTCCACTACCTTACAAGAGAAGTTACCAGCAAGTATGAGGAGTCTTTAGCTTCAGTGCTTGAAAAAAAATCCAAAGAAATTTGAAAGTATGCCTCCACTCAAAAGCCTGGAAGACATTCAGTAACCAAACTCGCAGTTAACAGTAATACCATAAGCAACCCTGGAGATATAGCTAGCTGAAGCTCTGAACAAGCAGTACAAGTCAGTTTTTACACCTCCAGAAGATGACCCTTGCCACAGATGCTGGAATATGATATACAGAAACCAATACAAATTATTACTGTCAGCACTTTGGATGTGGAATCATGGCTCAAAAGATTGAACCCAAATAAGTCAGTTGGTTCTGATGGGGTTCAACCTCGGACTTTGAAAGAGGCTCATGCGGAGCTTGCTCTTGGAGAAGTCTCTTGATATCAAACAAGTCCCTCAAGATTGGCAAAATGCAAATATTACACCTGTTCACAAGGCTGGAAGCAGGAACTGTGCTGCCAATTACCAACCCATTAGCATCACCTCAACAGTCAGCAAAATATTTGAAGGAATTATGAATACTGCTGTTATGAAACACCTGACTGACAACAAACTACTTACCGATAGCCAATATAGATTCAGATCTTGACACTTGGTCAAGACAAATCTTATTGATGCATACAAATATGTCACCAAACTGCTAGACCTGTTTATCCCTGCTGATATGATCTTAATAGACTTTGTAAAGACTTTTGACAAAGTTTGCCATCACCATTTGAAGGCAAAACTCTTAGCTACCAGGATACATGTGGAGTTTAATGAATGGGTGATGCAGTTCCTCTCAGGAAGAAAGCAGAGAGTTAAAGTGTTTGGGAATAACAAGCAAGAATTCCTCTCAGAAGTTGCTGGAGTTGATAGTGGCATGCCCCAGGGAATGATCTTGGGCCCAACACTTTTCAAATTTTCATTAATGATGCTTCATGGGCTGTAAGAAATAAAATGAGCATTTATGCCGACAATTCAAAACTTATTGGGCCGGTGGATTCAACAGCAACAAGAGCCACTATACAGAAAGACCTGGATTCACTTTACCTTTGGGCCCACCAATGGAAGCTTGAATTTAACATTCAGAAATACAAGACAGTCCATTTCAGGAAAAAGAATGAGAAGTGGCAGTGCCATGAGTAGAGGGGATGGCTATGGGCAATCGATTGGTTCTTTGACAGCTGAAAGAGATTTGGGAATAGTCATCAATGAAGAATTAAAATTCCAAAAACACACACAAGCTGTGGTTCCAAAGCATCTCAGGTCCTTGGAATAATTAAGCATACAGTACACAGCAGATCATCCAAAGTCATGATGATGCTGTACAAGGTTCTTGTGCAACCATTGCTGGAATTTAGGATGTGTGTTGCCATGCCCCTGAATAAGGGTGAAATAGAGTCTGTTCAAAGGCACGCAACCCAAAGGTGTTGATGGAAGCAAGAACCTTGACTATCCATCTTGCCTGAACAAACTACAGTTCCCAACACTCGTCTACAGACAACAGAGGGGTGATGTAATTGTGGCTTAAAAGTTACTGCATACTGATTCATCTCCTCAGAAGCCTTTCCAACTTGACAAATCATCCAGGACAAGAGGGCATAGTAAGAAGCTGCTCTGGAAGAGAGCTCACAGCAGACTCCAAAACCACTATTTCTCCAATAGAGTAGTGGCTCCCTGGAACAGTCTTCCCAATGCAGCTGTCACTGCTCCCTCTATTAATGCATTTAAGAAAACCATTGATAAGAATTGGTCCACCAAACCATGGAAAAAAGAGTGGGATGCTGCCAAACCAATGGCTCCCCATCATCACTGACCAGCAACTCTACAGAATTTTTTCCTCATTTTGCTGGACAAAGCAATTTAAGATAATCTAAGGTGTGCTTTAAAGTGTTCTATAGCAATAGATCTGTTTTGCATGGTTTCCCTTTTATAACACAACAATTGTAAGAGGTTATAAAAGGTCAGTGTCCTTTAGAAGGAGAATGGGTGGAGGTAGCTAATTTAAAATACCAGTGTAAGCCTAAGGGTTCAAGCAGTACATAAGGAAACATGTTAGGAAAAAAATTCTTACTTCATAATATGCAGAATAATCCTACTTGACATATTTTGCAGGGGGAGAAAAGGTAAAAAAAGGTAAAGGATGCGGCACTAGACCCTTAAGGTCCAAACCGGCGGTGCTGATCTCCGTTTCGTGGCCCTTCAGCCAGGAAGTGCAATGGGGGGCTGGGGGCCAGCCAACCTATGCTTTTGCAGGGGGAGAACCTTTATGTTCACTATTTTCCTTGCATTTCCAGTATTTCTTTCATGTTTTAAATATTTGTGTCTATTCATTAAGTCTTAAAAATCATCTATAAATAAACATCCAACCACTATATAACTAATCTAACCTAACTTAACCTAATTTATCAGTATTTGTCTATTAATATTTTTGTGAAAAATTATTAAATGGCACTGATGGTGTTTAATTACATATATAGAGTATTTGAAAACAGGAAAATGCAGTTGAATTTATGTTTAAACATCAAAATAAGCTGAACTGTTCTGGAATTCAAACTTTTAATAGAAGAGAATTTTTAAGTATTTATAGGGGGATCAAGGAAAATGGACAACATGGTAAAACTAAATTTTTTTTTGCCCAGGCTTATTTTTAGATTAATTGGTATTCTGAAGTTTATATTTTGGGTAAGAACATTTAGAATAATTGGAATAGGTTTGATTAATGAATTCCCGCCCTTTAATGGGGGTTCCTCCTGGAGAAAGTGCCACAGTGGGTAATAGCCATCCACAACAGACCAATCATTTAACCCAAACAGGGTCAACACCAGCACAAGTAGGATTCTCACCTCAACACATAGTATACTCACCACCTCACACCCAGTCATTTCCAGCATACTTTGGACAGCCCTGTCAAGCATCAAAAAATTTTCACTTGCAATTTCCTGACTCAACATATCAGGAAACACAAGTGCCCCCCACAGTTTACTATGCACCTCTGCCATACACAAGTCATCAAGGTTATTTATATCATGCCCCCCCCCCCAACCCAGAATTTACAACCTGTACCCTCAGTAAGTGTCCATAATTGACTTTCAGGGTTGTCATTTGAGTATCCTCCCCCCCCCAGGAAGAAGAGGAGGACATCTCAAATGTAGTAAATCCTATGGAGGCTGAAGGGATTAGTGATGTACTGAAAAGAAATGGTAAGAGAAGTGGCTCACCTCTTGAGCAAGAAACTTCTAAAGCTGTAAAAACTCCTATAGTGGAAAGATTTTCAAAGAACTTCAGTACTAGAAATAATAGAATAGAGGCAACAAGTGAGTTTATAAGCATTGAATCACTGACTAATGTAACAGTGGTTTTCACCTCACAGATAAAACTTCCATCAGACAGAGCAATCACTCTAGAACTAAAGAAAATTCTCCCAACAGAAAAGTTGAAGTTTTACTCAAACTATGATAGGAATTGGCTATCTGTATATGTTCAATCACAAACCATGTTGGATACTTTAATGAAAATCCAGAAGTTTGATTATATGAATGTAGCACCTGAAGAGAAAAGAAAGATCAGCTATGGTGTAATCAAGCAAATAACACTAGATTATACAAAGGAAGAACTGCTGACAGACCTCAGGGCAGAAACTAATATTGAGATTAAGGAATTAAAAGAGGTTGAAAAGATACAATCAAGAGACCAAAAATCAGAAGATAGTCTGAGTATTTGTGTTGCATTTGAGAGTAACTCTGTTCCCCAGTGTATTTGGCTTTATGGAAGAAAAAGGAATATTGAGAGATACAACCAACCAATTATACAGTGCTTCAAATGTCAAAAGTATGGCCATACTCAAGAAAAATGTAGGTCACTGCATGCTGTATGCTTAAGATGTGCAAACAAACATACTTTTAATGAGGGTCCCTTTAAATTAGAAACATAAGAGTCAGGAAAATACAAAACGTATGTCTGTGCTAATTGTAGGAAAAAGCATTCAACAACATCTGGTAGATGCCCAGCCCACCAACAAAACTGTGAAATCATAAAAATTTCAGTTGCTCAAAACATACCAATGAAAAGAGCAGCTAGTGCATTCTATAGTTATGCAGATGCACTTAATAAGAAGGTTGTGAAAGAGCAGCCCCTCCTTGAACCAAAAAAGACCCTTCAACAGCTAGTATTACTTGTATCTAAACTGCCAGAAGTGATAGAAGTCAAGGAATTAGAAATGCAAGATAGGATAGTGAATTTATGTCATCTTATACAATCACTGTTCAAAGTTGAAATCAATGTAGAAGAAGTATGGAATCTAGCAGAACAGTTAAGAGGAGGAATAATGATTAGCATTAAAAAGTTATTAACGTTTCAAAAACTAAATATTGAAGAAAACACAAGTTCTAAAATTGAGATGGTAGCTTGCAGAGTATTCCTGGGTATGAGGGATACAATAGTTATTGTAAATGTATATAATCCTGATGGAATGAACCACAAACAGAGGACATCTTCAATAAAGTGAAAAAAGTGATTAAAGACAAAGAGCTTTTTATTATTACTGGTGACTTTAATCCCATTCAGATGCCTGGTGTTTATGTGGATCTCATAACTGTAGTAGCATAGGTATCCTAAGTGCTCTGGATAAAAATGATGAAATTGACCTAGTGACCCCACTTCAACTCCAAACTAGAAGAAATCCAATTACAGGAGTATACTTTACCATTGACCTGGCATTCTCAGCAGTAGCAATAATTGATCAACTAAATATAAGTTTAACTCCTTATCCAACCTTAACCAGTAACCATGAGCCAGTGATAATTCAGTATAAAGAATCTACACTAAGAAGGCAAACCCTATCAACATGCCCCACCTTGAAATTGAAGAAAGTTAACTGGGAAGTTAATTTTAAAAAACAGTTAATTCCAGAAAGAACTTATAAGGATAAGTCTTGAAGAAGAACTGGCAGCAGTAATGACTACAGAGAAGATAAATTCAGAGATTACAGAATCTGCTGCTGGAAGTGGCAAAGAAGACTATCCCCATCAAGACTAGGGATGAGCCTATATGGTGGAATGAACAGTGTAGCTTAAATGTGAAGAAACTTAACCAAGCTTCAAGCAATTACAACAAGATTCTGACAATAAAAAATTATAGAAAGAATATTGGCCCAGGCAGAATTTAGAAAAACAGTAAATAAAGCTAAAGCAGAATCTTGGAAGCGATTTGTTGCAAATCTCAGCTTCAGGGATCCACTTGGAAAAGTGTATACCTTCATAAGAAAGATGAATAGGAGAGAATTGTACCACCATCCACAAGGAAAATTGCTGTGACTGTAGGACAAGAAAGATCAGAAGAAATAGAGGTGGAAAGAGGTGTTCCACAAGGTAGTGTTCTTGGACCAGACTATTATAACATTGGAGAATTTGATATCCCTCTAGAAGACAATAACTATAAAGGAGGAATCATTGCTAGAGCTAAAGCAGAATCTTGGAAGCGATTTGTTGCAAATCTCAGCTTCAGGGATCCACTTGGAAAAGTGTATACCTTCATAAGAAAGATGAATAGGAGAGAATTGTACCACCATCCAAAAAGGCCAACAACCTACCAAGGACAAGTAATTGCTGATAACAAAACAAAAGCTGAGGCAGGAGCAAGTCATCTCCACCAGACAATAGGTAAGAAAGATTCATTTAAAGGAACCAGCCCACACTCAACAACTTTCACTAAAGCAAGAAAACTTCTCTATAGAACAATCAGTATTAAATTACAATAAACCCTTCTCAAAATCAGAATTTGAACTTGTTCAACCAGACAAAGAAACTACCAGACTTTATCAGGCAGTGATAACATATACCTTGTTTTCTTTAAAAGGTTGGCTGATGAATGGAAGGTTATTCTGCTTCAACTTATCAACAAGTTGTGTCAGGAGGACAACTTCCCTGCAATTTGGAAGAATGGTATAGCCATCATGATCCCAAAACTAAATAAACCAAACAAAGTAGAAAATCCTTGTTTTATAACTCTGACCTCAGTAGGAGGTAAGACATATAAAAGACTAGTAAAGGAAAGCTGAGATTTGCGATAGATGAAGCTGAGCTGCTGCAGGATATTCAGACAGGTTTTTGCAGAGAGAGAAATACAGTAGATAATGTGATCAGGATGCAGAGAGACATCATTCATGCACTTGATAATGGTAAAGTAATGATTGCAGTGTTCTTGGATGTTAAAGGAGCTTTTGATAATTTGGTTTGCAGACAGATAGTAGGAGGTATATCTGAGGCAAAAATTAATTGAAATTTGATGAAATTCACACTGAGTTACCTGTCAGATAGGAAAATTGCTGTGACTGTAGGACAAGAAAGATCAGAAGAAATAGAGGTGGAAAGAGGTGTTCCACAAGGTAGTGTTCTTGGATCAGACTATTATAACATTGGAGAATTTGATATCCCTCTAGAAGACAATAACTGCAAAGGAGGAATCTTTGCAGAAGATAATAATACTTGGACAGTCCAAAACACAGCAGAAGAAGCTGAAAAACTGGTCCAAGAAACATTAGACCAAATAGAATTATGGTCCCTAGGAATAGATCTTGATTTTGAACCATCTAAAGCTAAAGTTATGGTGTTCACATCCAAGAGGAATATTAGACCTCCCCAACTTACTCTATTTGGAGAGGAACTGCTTGTAGCCAATTGTCATATAATCCTTGGAATACACATTGATGATAAACTTCAATTTAGCCAACATGTCAAATATCTAAAAGACTCCAGTGCAAAGCAACTGAATTTGATGAAGATGCTTTTGTGTGGGAAGCATGGTGTCAACATAGTTACAGCAAGACAATTTTATATCAAATATATAAGACCTAAAGTTAATTATGTGAGTTTGGTATACCACATTGCTCCAGAATCTACTCTCAGAAAACTTGATACAATACAGAATACAGCTCAAAGATTAGCATTTGGACCTCACCAGAGTGCCCCAATTCCTTTTCTCTTGGGCAAGTCTGGAGTGGAGAAACTCAACACAAGACAGCAAAAAATGCTTTTAATGTACATGAACCATCTATGGAAAATAGATCTCAGTCACCCAGTTAAGAAACTGATAATTAAACCTGGACTGACCCACACTAGAAATCACCACAGAAAAAGGAAACAAATCCTTTTAAAAAATTTAAAGAACTACTAATCCAGGATGGTATAGAAGTACCTATTACCCAAATGTTACATTATGAAAAGCCACCAAAAATTCCCCCCTTGGATTGGGTTCAGATTGAATACATGGAAAAAATGGAAAACAACCCCCAATTAATGAAATATGAATTCTTCTCAATATTGAATAGCAAGTATGAAGAATATATGAAAATATATACAGATGGGTAAAAAATAAATGGTTTCGGAGTGGGTTGTTCAGCAGTGGTTCCAGAATTTAATACAGAGATAATAAAGTCACTAGGCAAAGAATCAACAGTTTTGAGGCAGAAATATAAGCAATTGGAAGTGCACTAGAATGTTAATTGAATAAAACTAGTGAAAGTGATCAAAACCAAAATAAGCTCCTCATATGCAGTAACTCAAAATCTGCAATCCAGTCCCAAAAGAATTTTCCAAATAAAACAAATGATGAAGACCAATAAGTGTTACAATTATATTTTGAAGATTGTTGAGAATGGAATAGAGATACAATTTTTCTGGTGTTAAGCCCATGTCAGTGGTGGATCCAGGATTTTTTTAGGGGGGGGGGGGCCAAAATAGATTGATCCGATAAACTTGCATCAGGAGCAAGTTTAATTAAATACAAACTTGCATTAAAAAAGTAAATGACACTACTTTAGACTAGGGGGGGGGGGCAAGCACGCCCTTCCCCTGGATCTGCCACCGGCCCATGTGGGGGTGGTGGGTAATGAAAAAGAGGATAAATATGCCAAACAGGTAGCACAAAATATGGCCCTTGCACCTCCTACAGAACCATATAAACAGATTAGAGAGATAGTTAGAAGGATTTATCAAAACCATTTTGAGGAAATGAGAGATAATAGTAGTAATATAGCTCTTACCCAGAAAAAGAAGCCTGGCTTTGACATAAAAAAAATTACAGTAGATTAAAAAGAAAGTATGGTTGCTTAATGTTCTGTTTTTGGTCAGTCCATGTAGGTTGTTTATCATAGGCAAAGCTAATAAACCTCAGTGTGATAATTGTACTGAGATAGAAAGTATTTATCATTGTGTTATCAAATATAAAGAATATGAAAATTTGAGAAAAGAAATGATGTAGCTTTGCAAAGAGGAAAATTTAGGAGAGTTTTCAGTAGGACTTGCATTAGAAATTTTGATTGATGATGAAATTTTGAAATATAGGATGATAGACCTTTTATTAAGTTTATATTTGAAAGTGGTAGAGAAACAATTTTATCTGATATTGATAGTATTTTAAATGTTGCATTGTCAGTGTTATAAAAGGGATTGATTTTGTATATGGACTGTGTTTGACTAATGGTTTTATCAATGATCTATGTACAAATTAAGTGATATATAGGTGAGGAAAAAAAATCCTGCTATAAAGGAAGATTGTCAGTTCTTTTTAGTTTGAAGCTGAGAGGAAGCAAATTAGTCATATAGAAAGAAGTCTCAACTGACATTGCTGTCAAGAGAAGACTCAAATCTCTCATTAGCCTATCATCATATGTGTTTATTTTTTAGAATTTTATTTAAAAAATTGTACAACAGAGAAAGAAGTGAAGATAAAGGTTCTCCCCCTGCAAAATGTGTTAACTAGGATTATACTGCATATTATGAAGTAAGAATTGTATTCTTGACATGTTTCCTTATGTGCTTCTTGAACCCTAGGCTTATACCAAAATACCTTCCAAGGAGATCATTGAGACTCTGAGATCAGGAGATAATTGAGCTCCTAATCTAGAATTGGACCTCTGATTAATAAATTAGGGTAAATTTGCAGTGGGCCACATAATTTAGCTAGGACAAAAGTGAAAACATCATTTGATGCTTTTTTTATGCTCTTTCATTATTCATGTAAAATACCTTCAGGGCCCCTTTAAGGGCTCAAGATGCAACTAGCTACAGAAGCAATTCTTGAATTATGAAAGAGCATAAGAAAGGCATCAAATGATGTTTTCACTTTCATCCTAGCTAAATTATGTGGACAAATGCAAATTTACCACAATTAGAAAGTGAAAATTTTATGAGCCTGGTTATGGTAGTTTGTTTTGACTTTAAAAATCTAACTTAGTAGCTAAACCTCAAAACATTTTAAACAAATGTTCTCCCAAAATTCCAATATCTTGTTAGGAAGTAAATTTTTCGGAATTGTGAATTATTCAATTTCTTCTCCTTCTTCTGTTTCACAGCAAGCGGGCCTTTTAACAGTTTACAATGCAAGGTATGCTGTGCAGACGTCAGCATATTACATTCAAATAGGCAGTGGTCAATTGTTTCATTATTCATAATACAATACCTGCAAAGAGGGGATAGGGGAACTGAACCACTTGAATTAGGAAACTGATGCGAGAATGCAAGAAAATTTAGTCCATTTGTTCCAGAACAGATTCTATGATAAATTTTCTTCTTCTTCTATTTAACAGCAGGTGGGCTTTTCAGTAATACTATTTAGCCCTTTTCCTTTTGCTTCACTCTGTGGGCTACAGAGCTACTGGCTTGATTGCCTCATATTTATTAGATATATTCAGATATCTTTCAGCAGATCTTTCGACTCTAGGAGTTCAAATATAAGATGATAGATGTCGATTTCTATACTCTGTGTGCAGGTATAGTTGGCTAGGCTCTTGGCTGATAGTGGGATTTTGTGGTGTTTGAAGTATTTTAACAGTTTAGAAAGCAAGGTATGTTGTGCAGACGTCAGCATATTACATTCAAATAGGCAATGGTCAATTGTTTCATTATTCATATTACAATGCCTGCAAAGAGGGGACAGGGGAATTGAACCACTTGAATTAGAAAGCTTATATGAGAATGCAAGGAAATTTAGTCCATTTGTT
This sequence comes from Artemia sp. Qi Xiang Cuo, assembly GCF_049724085.1. NCBI lineage: Eukaryota > Metazoa > Arthropoda > Branchiopoda > Anostraca > Artemiidae > Artemia > Artemia sp. Qi Xiang Cuo. Next base: position 49,017,090 of record NC_142798.1, on the reverse strand, counting down.
CCAGAACGAATTCTATGATAAATTTTAGAAAGATACTTATTGGGAAAGGGGGAAAGGATAGGATTAATCTTATTAAAATTAATATCTGATAGCCTCCATCGGTAAATATCTCTAATTGGGATTGGTCTCCCACTTGGCTGGTCAATATTTATGGCATTTTTTGCTATTTCATCAACCTGATGATTACCACTTATGCCAGAGTGGCTAGGAATGTACTGAAAGTAAGTTTTTATGCCACTTGAAGCAAGATTATCAATAATACTGTGACAATGATAAGTGTCAATGTCCAACTTATATTGAGGAGCTGAGGCCAGCAACTCAAGGCTTGATAAAGAGTCAGAATAGATGATAATATTATTCGAATTTTCAATCAAAGATTGGTTTTGCTTAAAGTGTTCTAATGCCATGATTATGGCATTTAAATCAGCAGACATTATAGATAAATTATTGAATAATCTCTCGCCCATTGCAATTTTCAGGTGAGGAAGGAAAACACCACTTGCAACCTTCTCATTCATTCTTGACCCATCAACAAATATTTGGAAGTGATTTTTATAGGTAATTGTATTAAGTTCTGCAAATTTTTTCTGAACAAAAGCAATGGGGGTTAAATCTTTATTCCATTTTGAAAATTCAGTATTTATTATGGGAAATGACCAATTCCATGTAGGGGATTGGGGGAAAGTAGGTGCAATAGACTTTGCTGGTACAGGGAACTTCTTTTGAATATTGGCATACTCATCTGCAATACCTCTATACATGGCTGGATTTCTTAACCAATTATGTAATGTGTGTGAGCTATTTGATTCAATTTTTGTAAGATGTTTTATCAAGAGAAAGCTACGTCTCTCCCTTATTGTTGTTAATCCACTCTCCATAAGCAGAAACTTGGTGCTTGTGGGTTTCCTAAGACCAAATATGAGACGTATTGTATCATTTTGTGTTGTTTCAATTTTTTGCATCTGGGTCTTTGCACATGCACCATAGACAATGAGCCCATAGTCAATATGGGGTCTTATATGTGATTTATAAAACTGGAGTAAGGTTTTCTCCTTACAACCCCAGGGTGGGGAAAGAAGTCTTTTTAGTATATTTGCTTTTCTATAACATTTTTTTATTGTGTTTGAAATGTGGAGGTGGAAATTAAGTTTTTGGTCAAGCATGAGACCTAGGTAATTAATATTATTATCTTCTGGAATAGCTGTTTTATTTAGAGTTAGTTTTGCATTAACATGGTTTCGCTTCCTGTGAAATTGGATTATTTTTGACTTGGTGGGTGCAATGGGTAAATCTGAATGTTGAGAGAATTTTTCAAACTGGAAAAGTGACTTTTGCAGATTTGACTGTGCTATCTGAAAGGTGTTGCCAGATGACCATAGCACCAGATCATCAGCATATTGTAGATTCATGTGGGGTAGGTTCATGTCCCAGAGATATAGGGCAAATAGGAGGCAACTGAGGACTGCTCCCTAAGGTAGGCCTTTGGATATTGTCTTTTGGGGTGAAGAGGCTGAACCAACACAAACAATGAAACTTCGTACTTCTATGATGGATTTAATAAAGGATACTAGCTTGGGAGGTACTCCAAGGTTTGCAAGTTTATTTAAAAGGATTTGGTGGTTCACATTGTCATATGCTCCTTCAAAATCAAGGAAAGCTGCCACTAGGATATTATTTTTGAGAAAGATTCATTTATTGCATTTGTTAGCAAAATGAAAGCATCTGTTGAGGAGTTGTATTTCCTGAATCCAGTTTGAGTGTGTGGGATCATGCTATTTTTCTCAACAAACCAGAGGAGTCTGTAATATATAATTTTCTCCGTTATTTTCCCCACCACAGGAGTAATCATTATGGGCCTATAAGACTCAGGGTTATCTTTTGGTTTCTTTTTCTTTAGGATTGGTAGGAGGGACGAACATTTCCATATATTGGGGAACCTAGAGGATGCCCAAGCGTGATTATAACAATTTAGCAGTTCTTGTTTGTATGAAGGTGTGAGATTCTTTATCCATGTAGGGTGTATATTGTCATAGCTGCTGCTAGTTTTGGACCTAATATGATGTATTGCATTATTCAATTCCTGGATTGAAAATGGATTAGTTATGTACTCGGATCCTGGGCGTGGTTGGTAACTAGGGTTCATAGGACTTGTGGACAGATTGCTTTGATTGTTTGATGTTAGCTTATTAACAAAAAGAGTTGCAAATAGGTTAGCCTTTTCAATATCATTGTCATAATGGGTATTATTATGTATAAGTTCATACAGGAGTGGGTTGGGAGAAGTCTTTTTCCCACATATGTGGCTTATGACTTTATGTATAATTGGCTCATGCATCTCTCTGGAGAGATTATTTGCAAAATTATTCCAGTATTTATATTTAGCATCTATTATAGTCCTTTTTAGATTAGATTCTGCTTGTAATTTTTTTAAATATGTAGTAGGTGTTGGTTTTTTTATGAATTCTGTCCTAGCTGCCTTTTTTATCTTCCATTTATTTAGGCACTCATTTGTCCACCATGCTTTAGGAATTTGTTTAGGGAATGTTTTCTTAGGTGTTGTCCTGGGGATAGCATGATTAGCTGTATTTATTAGTAAAGATGTCAAGGCTTCAGCATGTGTGTCAACTGTTGTGTTAGAAATGCATGAACTTTGGGTGAAACTTGTAATTTCATCATTTAGCTTATTTTGGAAAATAGACCAATTTGCTTTAGTGTTGATATATTTGGAAGTATGAGAAGAAGTTTCAGCAGGTTCATTTAGGGAGCAAACTATAGCAAAGTGGTCTGTACACAGACTATCAATTTTATTTATGTAAATTTTGTTCAAAAAATTTAAAGACACAATTTGTAGGTCAATTGTGGAGAATTTGGCACTTTTGGGGTTAAAATATGTATTTAGGTTTGGAGGGGTAGCACCAGCTAATTCATTATTATTTGAAATCATATGCTCAATAAATTTACCAGCTTTATTTGCTGGTTTATTCCCCCACAAAAGGCTGTGGGCATTGAAATCACCACAAATAATGATGTTTTTTAACATATTAGAATTATTTATATAATTAAAGAAATCCTTGGCATCTGAAGTTTGGCCATTAGGGTTATAAAAGCTTATTATGTAGGTTTTTAAATTATTCAGCCAAACACTTATACCAATTAAATCAACATCATTTTCAAAATCTGGAAAATTGATCCCACAAAATTTTATATTATTATTAACTAATAAAGCTACACCACCTCCTTTTCTTTCTGAAGATCTATCCTTTCTCAGGATAGTGTATCCCAGAGACTTAATTTGTTGATTTTGGGTTAAATGAGTTTCCTGGAGGCAAGCAATATTAATGGAATTATTATTCATAAATGATATTAGTTCATTTAGCTTATTTTCTGTGAGTGATCTTACATTCCATTGGAGTATTGATAAATGTTATGTTGTTGATTTATTCTTCATATGACTGTGTATCAATGTTCAGCTTTGTTAAAAGTAAAGCAAGATCTTTTTTTGCTTGAATGAGCATATCATCTGGGATGTAAATTTTTGCCAATTCTGCAATAATTTTTGTTTTCTGTAGTTGATGTATGTTCATGGCCTGAACTGCATTACAGTTTAGAATGAATAAGCATATATTTGGGGATTGCATTTTTGGTAGTGCATCCTGTTTGTTGGTTAAGGGATTGATTCCTGGTAGTGTTTCTGGTTAATTTTAGAATTTTTTTCTTCTTCTTCTTCTTCGTCTTAAATTATAGGATTCGGATGAATCCATTTAACCTTTTTCGTACTGTATGATTATGTCAGGGTTGTCCTGGGAAATCAAATATAGAGATTAGACTATTATTATTCAATAATAGGCTTTATACATCATTGATGAAACCACCTATATTTAGGTGGTTTTGCTATATTTTTTGGCTGTTCTTTTAACCTCTTCTTCCTCTTCTCGTAGCGGCAGCGTTGTCACTCTGACGATTTGGTTTTTACTAGTTTTGGGCGAAAAAATTTACTATATTAGCTTCCGTTTTACTAGATTTTGCCAAAAACTTGAGCGTGTCGCGGCTTTCGCCACGACACGCGCATTGGTGTGAGAAAGCTAGTAAATACTTTTGTCATCAAAATGAAAACAAAACTAAAAAGTAGCTAGTGCATATTTTTTTTTTCTGCTTGTGCGACATCTTTATATGATTTCTTTTGGTCATTCGGCTTATTTGCCTTCAAATATGTAGGAAATGTGTTCCTGGTTATTCATTAGGTCAAAACAGTTTCCTCCAGCCTCCTAATTTTCGACAGGCTCGGCCTTACTCCATAGTTTAACCAACTTTTCTGAAAGTTTTTAGTTTCAGTATATACTTACAACTAGGCTTCACAAAAATTTCAGGTACACAAAAAAAACCCACCACAAAAAATGAAATTCAAAGTAAAAAACAAATAATAATAAAGTCCGATTCGACAGACCATATTTGACTTTTTCAAAGCTTAACCGCCGGTCGTGCACCCTTTTCTGTTTCCCAGGGACCGGTTTCGTTCGCGTTCATCTTCCATTTTCTGCATCTATCAATCAGAGCGGGCGGAATCTCCCACTCCGAAACACATCTTGTGTCTCTGAGGCAGAGTCGCTTTGTGTGCAAGAGAACAACCACAGTGTAGATATTTAATAGGTTTAGCCCCATTGTCTTGATAATACTTAAAAAGGAAAACTGCCACTCTGCACCGGCTGAAGCTTTGGGCAAAGCACAGAGGGTGAACATAAACTTGGGGAGCACTTGGAACCTGACTTTCCCGCTACCATTTTTACTTTGGTAAACCTCTTCCAGAACGTAGTAGGACACTCTAAATATGATTCTGATACTATTTCTGAAAGAAATTAGCTTCAGATTTACATTTTCTAGTACTCACTATTAAGGTCTTCCAGCATCTTCATCCTCTCCCCTTCGGTTCTGCAGTCTCTAACAGCAACATGTTTAAACCTCTGCAGAAGAGGGAAAAGTGACATAGTTACGTTGCTCATAGCTTTTAGTGGATCCAGGAGTTCTAAAGATCTAAGAACAGGGTCATCCAGTCTTACCCTAGTACTAATCTGGATAAGCAAGATCAATAAGATAAGCAAGGCAGGCTTTTCGAATAGCTTGCAACCAGTGAAGTCGATCTTCCACTGACAGGCTTTCAAGGTGCAACTCGGTATTCATCCCAAGTTTAACATTTTCAAGCTTCAAAAAGTTTTCAGGACTGCTCACGTTCAGGGAAGTAAAGTTGCCTTTGAGCTTCTCAGGACGAAGGAAACACAGCAGAGTAGACAAGTAAAGCGCGTGACTGGAACTCAAGGTTAAACTTATTGATCTTTGCCAGTATATACAAGAGGAAGTACAAGTAGGCCTTATTCACGCCTATATCCATCGCACATAGCAGCTTTTTGGCTTTATTCCTTGTAGAGCTGTCCGACGATGTTAGGGACAAGTCTGTCAGATACTAATGTAAGGCTGGCTACTGTTCAAGTAATCTGTTAATTCCGGCTTCAAGCGACAACCAGCGCGTGCTGCATATCTGCAGAAGTCAGTGGTTGGCAATTTCACAGAACTCCTGGAAAACCTTCAGTTTCAACTGTCCCTTAGGGCTTGCGCTTATTAAGTTGATGAGTTCCTTCACGAAAGTTTCGACTTCAGCAGGTAAGTGCTTCGCTGCAGCCGAAGCACACAATGCAGCAGTATGGCAAGTGCAACCAAGGACAAACCAAGGACCAAGGCCGTTTTCGCGCCCCATATTGACTGACGCATTATCAAGACCAAGCCCAGTCATATTTTCTAATGGACCGTCAACTTTCTTAAAGTACTTCGTCAGAAGATTCTTTTGCCCACTTGCAGTTGCGTCTTCTACGTTTAATAGTGGCAGGAATTCTTCCCTCACGGTATTCCCACTGTCTACATATTTCACAATAACAACTAGGGACTTTGTATCTGATCTATCTGTGCTTTCGTCGGCGATTATTGAAAAAAAAGTTCTTCTGAAGAACAGATGCTAAAGTGTCCTCACCATGAAATCCTATAACATTTTTAATAATGCCAGTCAATTTAATTTGCTTCATTTCAACATGCTTGGCTGTAGCTGAATCCTCAAAAGACTTTTTCAAAACGGGAACGAGAGTATCAATTTTTGTCAAAGGAATATCTTCAGCTGCAACCTATACTGCAAGGCGTAATTCAGCAGCTGACACCATCCTATCACTGTTCTGTTTTTCCTGCCTTTGCTCGTTTCCAACTACTCCCTCAACTGTCAGTTGTCCCAATGCTGCTTTTACGTTCTTTTTATGAAACTCACTAGTTGCATGATTCTTCATGACAGTCAAGCTTCCCGTCAGTTTTTGCTGACAGTATCTGCAATAGGCCTTTTTGATTCCGTCTGTCGATTGAATAAGGAAAGGTTTCAGCACTGAATCAGTCAACCACTCTGGTCGAAACTTCTATGCATAGTGCATCTTCTTAGACTTGTGACCAACACCTTCGCACGAGCCTCTGAGTCCTCAGCCAGATCGATTGTGAAAGATGTAGATGCAATTTCATCGGATTCCTGCAAAACACTGCTTTCCAAAATTTCTATTGATTCTTGAACACAGTCCAGCCCAGTTTGATAATAGTGCTGATTAGCAATATTAGTTATCCCTATAGTGTAGGGTGCCTGATAGAACCAGAATAGACAATAAAAAATGAGTTGTTCATATCCTGTATCTACTGGGCAGCATTTCTGTAACCTTACAGCACATGTTACTGAATAACACAGATTGAGAAATGAGTTGTTTTTGATTAATTTCAAATATAGGATGATAATGAGATATTTAGGAAATAATCATACCATTTGACTCAGAGTTTAATGCTGTATACAAGTAAAGCAATCATTTCCAGTGGAAACTCATCCTCTAGATTCTATAAATCAAGCTTTTAAGGGGTACAGAGGGATTCAAGGATGGGTTGTAGGTGTGGTGGCCTAGACCCTGAACTCCAAGTAAGCCAAAAACTAAACTGAAAGTAGGTTTTTCTATCTGAGAATCTGGAAACTCCAGGCTTTTTAAAATTTCTGGAATTAATTTCCACCAGAAATGATTGTTATATTTGGATAGAGGATTGAATTTTGTAAAATTCTACTTTAGCTACTTTTGGCTGTCTTGGAAAGGGGTTAGGTTAGGAAAATGAAACTTTCAGGGTTGGGTCTACAGGCTAAAGTATGTCCGGGAAGGTATTTTGAAGTACTTACCTCCACTCCTTCTCTCTCTAGAGGGTCCTGAAATTTGCCCACATGGCAGGTGTGTACCCATTGAAATTTTGACAAAACAATATTTTACCTTAATTTACAGTTATTAGTTTTTTTTTCTGGCTTTAGCTCTGAAAATGCAATTTCAGTTATTTGAGTAGAATCTTAAGCCATATCAATGTTTTATTTTCAAGATTTAGAAAATGTATTTGCATTTTTTAAAACCTTATAAATTGGGATTGAGCAAAGTTGTGAAGCTGAAAACAAATTTGTTGTAATTCATTTAAGCAGAAGATCTATTTTGCAAGGTTTCACTTCTATTACTCACAGATTTTTAAAGGTCATCAAAGGTCAGGACCCTCTAGAGGGAGGAATGGATGTAGGTACTTCAAAATACCTTACCGGGAAATATTTTAGCCTGTAGACCCATCCCTGAAAGGGAGCATTACAAGGAAATACAAATAGCCTAGAGGAGACTTAAGAGAAGGATAAGCACAAAGGTGTCACTCCAAAAACATTTAACAGGCATTCAGCCTGCAAACATGAAGCCTTTGCTCAACATACCTTTTATGACTTATTGGCTTAAAGTGTTGAATTTCACACCAAAGGACTCGAGCAGTTTGTCATGTTTTGGGACCACAGAATAAATGTCATAAGAACAGTAAGACAACAGTCAACCCAACAAAATACTTTCAGATGAGGGCAAAAAATTTAGTAGATTTTGACAAAAATTTACTATATTTGTTCAATTTTACTAGATCTGACCCCCATTTTACTAGATTTACAAGGTGGATATGCTTTTTACAAGATCTAATAAAATTTTACAAGGGGTGACAACCCTGCCTAGCGGTTACAGTATTGAATTCAAGATCGGCTTAATCGTTTATTTTAAATTCAAACTAAAAAACATTAACCCCAACGGAGAGCAGAGCTCGTGAAGTTGAGGTATACTCATAATACAACATATAAAAAAATAGTTCATATCGTCATAATAATAGCGAAAATGGTACAAAAAAGACAAACAAAGAAATGAAGAAATGCTCGATAGGAGGGGCGTGGGAGATCATCTCAACACGGGGACACAAAAGTAAACATTCACACACAGAAAAATTTAAAATATTTTAACATTCCACCATCAACATACATTCTTTAGCATTTTCTTCTTTAGAGGTATTGTGGATGAATCAATTAAAGTTTTGGCATTCAGCATAAATTTGAAATAATAGATTGTCCAACACCAGGAAATTAATCCCTTAACATCTTAGCAACAGCTTGCAGTCCTTTAAGTTCTTCACCATTTATGTCAAACAATGCTTCGGGATGTGACAAGTTTCCATTTCTTTCCAGTTTTATCGTTGATCAAACTCCAAGTTTTCCAGGGAGAATTAGAATTTTTGAATGATTTCTCATAATGAAGTCTTTCACTTTCTCTAAGGAGACTTTCTAACAGATTCTTATAATTTTTAAAACTACATTGCATTTATTTCTTTGGGATACCTTATTCTGATTTTGTGTAAAGGATTTTTTGTTTCATTAATAGACCTCGTCACCTGCTCCAAAACTTTTCCATTTTGGCAATCAAATAATATATACTAGAGACTCTTCACAAACTTGGAAGAATCTGAGAAGAGGTTTCCTTGATTTCTTTATACGATTAAGCTCTTTATTTAAAACTACTGAATGGTATTTCTTCTATAGTACATCGTATCAAATGCTCTTGATCTAAATGCAATTGAAATAGTCAGTTTTTTTAATGAGAGTCAAGGTGCAGGTGAAGCCCTGGTTATCTCTGCAGTTTTCAGGATTGTGTGGTGAGTATTAGAGCAGAGGTGTAGCTTCCTAGGTAGTTTTATCAGCGAAATCCTTCCTTCGAATACCAATGTGACTGGGTATGTGCTGAAACTTTACTTCAATATTTCATTCTTGTTGCTTTTCTAAATGATCCCATATATTCTTGAGGTCCATGTTGGAAATATTCCATCTCGTCTTTTTGAGCAGCTGGAAGGAAGATTTTGATTTTGTGAAAATAATGATCAACGTATTTATTGGAAAGCCTTTGGCAAGAGTGGCTCAGGATAACTCAATTACCTTCAACCTACTGATAGAATAGAAAATCCAGGAGGAAGTTTATGCATTATCTTAAGAGACCATTATGGTATAAATACACCCACTCCACTCTTGTCAGATTGTTTTGAACCGGCAGTAAAAAACTTGTAAGTGTCAAAGGTATGACTCATAAATGATAGAATAGAAAAAACTAAATAGTAAAGGCACGGGGAATTCTGTCTTTCTTTCTTATTATCAGGAAATCTGCAACAACTGGCTGTTTAAATAGCCAAGGTAGACGGTTCAGGGATAGTACTAGTGGTTGTATCAGTAGTAAAAGTGACAGTAGTAGTAGAAGTAGTAATAGCAGTTGTAGTAGCAGTAGTTTAGTAGTAGTAGTAGTACTAGTAGTCGTAGTAGTAGTAGTACTAGTAGTCGTAGTAGTAGTACTAGTAGTTATAGTAGTAGTAGTTATGGTAGTAGTAGTTCTAATAGCAGCGTCAGAAGTAGTAGTAGTAGCAGTAGTTGTAGCAGTAGTAGCAGTAATAGTCACTGCAGCAGTAAATAGCGACGAAGATCACACTGCCTTTCCATCATAAACAATAAGTAGAACAATAGGGAAATTTTTTATATAAGACAGTGGAACGCAACTTTAAATGGATATTTTGACCCTATATCCAAGGGCCGTCCTCAGCAAAACAAATGAAGAAAAAACAAATATAAAAGAACTCACATTAAAATACAATCGTTAAAGTAAGTAACAATGGGTTTATTTAAAAAAAAAATATATACATCATCGATTCCCTGAAGCAATGATTGTGCGGTAGAAAACCCTCCTAATAAATAAAAAAAAACAAGAAACAAAAAAAAAGAGAAAAAAAGAAAAAAAAAGAAAAAAAGAAATAGAAAAAAAAAAAACATAATTAGAGCTCAACTTACCGGACCCAAAAACAAACGAACCTCCAAACAACACCCAACAAAAATATAATAATTATAATCATATTCAGCTGCAACTAAACCCTCCTCAAAAACAAAACTTAAGAGGCGTGGAATAATCCATTCAAAATATACACATCAAAACAATGGTTCTTTAGCGACTTACGAAAATCCTACAAACCCCCAACATTCCTCAAATCCTCTGGCAAACTCTCCCAAACTAACGGAACAACATGGCGAATTGAAAACCTAGACCTAGACGTGACCATCGCTGGTCTTCGCATCAACTGAGAAGATCGTGTCAAATGATCGTGAATAGTAGACGCAAGACTAGATATTCCTGAAAAACATGATGGTAACTCCGAAGCTAAATATTTAAACATAAACAGAGCATTATAGAATACACATATTCCTGCTAACTGTAGAATTTTCTACTCACGGTAAAGATGCCTCACCGATACAGATAGGTCAATTTGATTACCATAAAGAACTCTAATTGCCAAATTCTGTATTACGCAGAGCGGATGGAGGTGAGTTACGAATGTTTTCGACCAAACCATACAACAGTAAATGAGATATGGGTGAACCATAGAAAAATACAACATTCTCAGAATTTCACACGGAAAAAGATACCTATTTACCCATAATACCAATATTACGAGACAATTTGCTGTTAACAGATGCAATATGGTCTTTAAAACTAAGGCTTTCATCAATTATAACACCAAGGTATCTAGTACTAGTAGATCTTACAATAGTATGGTGCCCTACTTCTATATTATTAATCCATGGATAATGTCCAGTAATTCTACCATAAATCAAAGAATTTTACTTATTGTGATTCAGTTTCAATTTATTTACTCGCATCCACCTTTCAATCGAAGAAATATCTTGTTTCAATATAGTCACCAACTCATTTTCAGTTCTAGCAGGTACAGTGAAATGTGCATCATCAGCAAAACATGGCAGAATTCCTTTAGTACCGTAAGTATCAAGGTCTAAAGAACAAGACACATTAGTTGAATCTCTACAAAGGTCATTAATATAAACCAAAAACAACAAAGGGCCCAAAACGGAACCCTGGGGTACTCCAATCGAAATATATTCAATTTTAGATGTAACTCCATCCATCACGACATACTGAGTCCTTCCACTAAGAAAACTAACTATGACATTTAAAAAATCACCACGTATACCACTACTATATAGCTTTTGAACTAGTATATCATGATCAACAGAGTCAAATGCTTTAGTAATATCCAAAAATATCGAAGATATCTTCAGACCCTTGTCTAAAGCATCATTAATAAAAGTTGTTAAAAACAAAACTCCATGCTCTGTAGAATGATGACTCCTAAACCCGAACTGACTAGAACTAAAAAATTGTCTTTTCTCGAAAAAACTTACCATCCTACTATGAATCAACATTTCAAACACTCTAGAAATAAATGGCAGTAAAGAAATCGGTCTATAATCACTAAAACAATTCTTATCCCCTCCTTTAAATATCGGGATAACATTCGCGCACTTTAGACAATCGGGAAATATTCTAGCTTTTAAAAAATTATTTATCATTCCTAAAAAATGACTAGATATAACAGGTAAAATCGACTTCAAAACCTTCAACGAAATAAAATCGCCTCCTGATTCACCATTTTTCATATTATTTATAACATCAAATAATTCATCAATAGTTACAGATTTAAGGTACGCAGACACATCACAATCTTCAGGTAGAAACTGACGAAAATCTCCATCTTGATCAAATACTGGCACCGATGATGACACACGCTGCCCAATAGTAGCGAAGTGATTACACATCTCATCTGCAACATTATTATTCATTCCCATATTATCTGGACGGACCAAGACGCTACCAGGGCAAGTCACCGACTTAATCAATGTCCAGGTCTTACTCGGGTTACCCTCAACTTTTTTAAATTTAACCTTATAATATTCTACCTTAGCCAGTCGGAGTGCAGCATTTAACCTACTATTATAAACTCTATATATTACTTTATCATGAGGATCATTGCTCCTTGTTGACAACTTATATAAAAAACGTCTTCTATTAATTGACTGTAACAAACTCTTTGTAATCCAAGGTTTATTCGGAGACACCCTTCTCTTCTGTATTCCTGACACTTCAGAACATTCCAAAAACGTATCCTTAATCTTACCATACCAAAGGTCAAACTTCAAATTTAAATCTAATTCTTCTTGTAAAAATTTAAAGTCTAACTGTTCTATCCTAAGCTTAAATCTTGAAATAGTATTTGAATCAACTAATAATTTCTTAGGCTTAGGGCGAGCACCAAAATTAATATTAATATTCTTAAATATACCCGGAACTAATATAGCCAAACTAAAGTGATCCGAAACATCATTTAACACAACACTCGACGAATCATGGGGAACATTCAAAAATACATTATCAATTAGAGATGAAGATGACTCCGTCACTCTAGTACAAATATTTACAGCAGGATGCATCCCATAACCTAACATTAAATTCAAAAAATTCCTGTCTTTTAAATTAGATGCTAAAAAATTCAAATCAATGTTAAAATCTCCACACACAAAACGAGGTATGTTCTTACGAGTTAGAAGGTCCATTTGTTTCTCCAATAATTCTAACAAAAAATCTACAGTAGCTGGAGGGGGGCGATCACAAACAACAATAAAAAATGGGTCACCATTCCTATCAACCTCTGTAACAAAACACTCAAAAATCATCTCTTTATTAACTGACAAATCATCCCTAACCTTCATATTCAAATTAGTTCTAATATACAGGGCAAGTCCTCCATGCTGATGGTGAGTACGGTTCTTAACATACATATTATAATTTGAAAAATCCAATAGTCCAGAATTATTATTCATTAACCATGTTTCAGTAAGTGCAAGAATATGAAAATCAGATAGCATACACAGCTCCGACAAATAACCCAATGCACTATTTAACCCCTGACAATTCAAATGAAAAATGCCAAGTTTATCCGGTGCCAGTCTAGTATGTAAATCAACTGGGCACTTATAATTAACCTTCGGAAAAACATCATCTACCCCCATATCAAAATCCCTGTGAAGTACCCCTAATCCTAAATCCGAAACACTCAATGGATTATTCGCAAGCCAATCAAAACGATCATTACGAACAATTACCATTTTTTATAAATATATATATATATAAAAAAGAAAAGGAGGGTAGTTGCAACCAAACCTAACCAACTGAATAACTTAACTTACTATAACTTGGAGGGTCGGTGGTCCCGTTTCCAACGTAATTGAAGCTCCAGAAAAAACACAAAATAACCTAAAAATAATAAGAAACATATTAACAAAATAATATAAATAAACAAACGAATACAAAAAAAGTGAAAAATTGTCACTAATACTAGCCTGTCACAATACAGGCTTACTATTTCCATTACTGAATTCCAGAAAATTATAATTGAAGAAAACACAATGCTCTACCTGTGTCTACCACTTACCCATTCTAAATTCTAACAAAAACTAAATAAATGAGAAAAAAAGAACAACTTTTCATTTTTTTCCATAAATACAAAAAAAAAAAAAAAAAAAAAAATATCTTAACAAAATCTTAATTCACCATTCATGATATAACCATCTATTGGTCATATAACTCAGGGATAGGCTCATCGTAACCAAATTTTGCCGCCACACCACCACGGTCGATCTGTATATATGGTGGAACTGTATTGGAAACCCATGATGAAACTCCTATAGCATTTAATCTAGATTTTTTTACATACAACTTCCTTCGAGCTTCACGAACTGATTTTGGTGAATCATCGCTAACAGATACATTTCTATGGTGTCCAACAACTTTACCTTTTAATTTCTTTCCGTTCTTAAGCACACTGACCTTCGCATCTCGAGAACCAACATCAACTTTAAAATACGGTTGCTCCTTACTGACACTACCAACAACTCGAAACCTCGGGACCATGGACAGACCTAGACCCTCCAAACACAACTGGTAAAAAAACGTTTCGGCTTGGGTGGTATTTTCGCAGGGAGCATTCCAAACGATAATATTCGTCTCTGTATGTCGATACTCAGATGCCCTAAGCCGACGAGACAGATCTGCATTCCCAGTTCCCAGTTTCCCAGTTAAAACTAAACAAAGATTTTCAAAAACAGCCCTAGCATCATTGCTTCAATGAAGCTCAACCAGGACATAAGGTTTTTATCTCTGCAAGATTCTAAAATTTTTTGTTGATTGATAATATTAGCGTGTTTTTTTGCCTAAACTAATAAAATAAAAGATAAAATAAGTCAGCTGCTCCCCATAAGCTAGACGTAAATAGCGACGAAGACCAAACTGCCTTTCCATCATAAACAATAAGTAGAACAATAGGGGATTTTTGTATATAAGAAAGTGGAACGCAACTTTAAATGAATATTTCGACCCTGTATCCAAGGGACGTCATGAGCAAAACAAATGAAGAAAAAAACAATATAAAAGAAACTCACATTAAAATTCAATCGTTAAAATTAAACAAAGATTTTTAAAACAGCCCAAGCGTCATTACTTCAAGAAAGTTCAACCAGGACTGTTTAGTTTTAAAGATTGAATTTTAATGTGAGTTTCTTTTATATTGTGTTTTCTTCTTCATTTGTTTTGCTGAGGGCGGCCCATGGATATAGGGTCGAAATATTCATTTCAAGTTGCGTTCCACTGTCTTATATAAACAATTACCCTATTGTTCTACTTATTTTTTACATTGTAGTATTAGTAGTAGTTCTAGTAGTATCAGTCATGGAGGTCACTAGCCTTTTACCTTTGGGGAGAGGGCGTCCAAAATGTGCCGACGAATTTGGGAAGGTGCCGACCACAACCTGTAAGTGACGGATGCTGGTTGACAAAGACGACAGCAAATGGTAGGTTTTAAATTTTGAGCCGTGCTAATAAGGTCATTGACGTAGATTAAAAAGAGTATCGGCCCAATAATAGATCCTTGTGGAACGCCAAACTCTATTCCTGAAGAGTTAGAAAAGTGCGGATCAACCGAGATGACTCGACCAGATAAATATGATAGAAACCAAGTCCGTCTTATACCAATTAAATAAAAAAAACAAGTTTTTTTAACTGAAAGTAAGGAACGACGTTAAAACTTAAAACGAACAGAAATTATTCCGTATATGAAGGGGGCTGTCCCCTCCTCAACGCCTCGCTCTTTACGCTAAAGTTTTTTTATTGTTTAAAAAAATAGAGTTGTGAGAAAGTCAAACTTTAGCGTAAAGAGCGAGGCGTTGAGGAGGGGACAGCCCCTTCATATACGGAATAATTTCTGTTCGTTTTAAGTTTTAACGTCGTTCCTTACTTTCAGTTAAAAAAACTTGTTTTTTTTTATTTAATTTTTGAACGTTTTTGAATTAATGCAGGTTTTGATATTGGCTCACCGTACATGAATAATTAAAACAAAATTTGCATATTATATTTGGTTAAATGGCTTTCTCGAAACTTGTTTAATTTTATTTACGAACGTTTTTATTAGTAATAAATATACGTAACTTAGAATTAACTTACGTAACGAGCTTCTATATTCATAAATTTTTAACACGTATATTAGGGGGTTCGCCCCCTAGTCAATACCCTGCTCTTTAAACTATAGTTCGAATTTGTTTTCCAGTTCTTTAAAAATGACCTCTTACTCACAATCAGTTGATCAGTTGAAAAACTTTTTTTTTTTTTTATTTAATTCCTGATCTTTATATTAATTAATTATTTTAAATAAGGCTGCCACGTCTTAGTACTGTCACGGCCCCCCGGGCCACTGCCTTCATGGAAAGATCAGTCCATATAGCCCCCGACCCTCTCCTTCCCCCACCTACCAGAAAAAATCTCCTCTGAAAAAGTCTGTATACTTCCCAATAACCAATACTATATGTTAACATTGAGTAAAGTTCATAACTTTCAGCCCTCCCCCTGGGGACTTTGGGGGATCAAGTCATCCTAAAAGACATTTTTATCAAATTTTCGACCATGCTGAACAAAATGGCTATCTCGAAATTTTGATCGGGTGACTTTGGGAAAAAATTGAGCGTGGGAGGGGGCCTAGTTGCCCTCCTTTTTTTTTGTCACTTAATAAGGGCACTAGAACTTTTAATTTCCGTTCCAATGAGCCCTCCCACGATATTCTAGGACCACTGGTTCGATACGATCACCCCTGGGAAACAAAAAAACAAAAAAAACAAACAAACAAATATACACGCATCCGTGATCTTTCTTCTGGCAAAAAATGTAAAATTCCACATTTTTGTAGATAGGAGCTTGAAACCTCTACAGAAGGGTTTTCTGATACTCTGAATATGATGGTGTGATTTTTATTAAGGTTCTATAACTTTTAGGGGGTCTTTCTCTCTTTTTTCGAAAATCAGCCAAATTTTCTCAGGCACGTAGCTTTTGATGGGTAAGATTAAACTTGATGAAACTTATATATTTGAAATCAGAATTAAAATATGATTCTTTTGATGTATCTATTGGTATCAAAATCCGGTTTTTTAGAATTTCGGTTACTATTGAGCCGGGTCGCTCCTTACTTACAGTTCGTTACCACGAACTGTTTGATATGGGACAGTTTCTAAAGAAGAATCTTGTGTTAATGAGTTGAATGCTTTTCGTACATCGAGAAAAAGAGCAGCAGGTATCAGACCAGAGTCAAGAACTGAATGTAAATAATTCAAGAGTTGCGCATGCAAGACGCTTCTTATGGTGAATAATAAAAAAAAATTCTCAAAATAAGTTTTTCAAAGAAAAGAAAAGAACTCCATCAAACCAAAAATGAGCAAAATTCAAATCAAATAGTCTATCAAGCTTAAAACTACCACAAATTAGAATCTATAAACAAATGAAACCTAAAACGAACAGAAATTACAATAAATAACCAAGTCAAACTCAAAATGAGCAGAAACTAAAATGAGTTTTAACATGAGTGATCTTACAAAATCACTACAAACAAGTGTTTGGGTATCCTTTCCTTCTCTCACTGCAAAAGTATAAAAACTACTGCGTCATTCAGTGCTTCACAAAGCACTTCAAATTTTAGGCCCAGCACCGAACAGACTATCAATGGCATCACTTTACAGACTATCTTACACCTTTTTTTGTTTTAAATATTTTTCAGGAACACTCCCATCACCATTTAAAGGCTTATTCACAGTGGTATCGCAAATCCATAGTTTAAATAAACAATCTTCATTAGACATTTATATACCCCCGATGCCGACAGCTAGGTTGGAATTTTCTCCTAGAATTGAATATTCTAGAGAGTGGAATACACTTCCGCAAAAGCTGAAGTCATATATGTCTCTCTGCTCCTTCAAAAAGAATGTGAAAAAATATCTAAAAGATTAAAAATTTATTTACTAGATTTATTTTATTATTATTATGTTTATAATTTTTTGATATTATTATTATTTATTATATTTTAGTTTGATACTTCAAGGGGTGTGAGCGGAGAAGAAGTTGTGTTAAATTTATTGTTATTTGATGGCGGTTCCGAGGGGAATTTGGAGAGGACAGGAGGCCATGCTGTATTTAGAGTGTGCAATTATTACGGGCCCAAACGTGCATCAATGCGCAAGGAACTGAGTTAAGTGTATTTTTATTTATTTTTTTTGAATTATAACCCATATTGAACTTGAACATTGGCGCTTTACTGAAAACCACTTTTACTACAAATATTTTCTTTTGTACTTGATATTTAAAATAAACATTAAAATTATAGTAAAATTTTGAACTGATGAGCTTTCAGCAATTAATATCATTATACATCAAATATTCAGTTTAATTTATTAGTTCTTTCTAAAGTTGTTCAAGACAAATATAGTTTCACTACAAACAAGAGTTTGGATACTGCCCCCTTCTTTAACTGTAAATAAATACCAAAAGTCTACTGCGTCATTGGCGCTTAACTGAAAGCGAATTATATTACAAATCTTTTCTTTCCCATTTCTTACAGCATTGAAAATAAAGATAAAATCACAGTGAAATAATTTCTTGAACTAATGGATCTTTCAACAATTAACATCATTATACATCAAATATTCAATTTGATGTTGTTAATTCTTTCCAAGACTGTTCAAGACGCATATAGTTTTCAGTAAAGCCACAATGACGCAGTAGGTTGTTGACTTTTACAGTGAGAGAAGGAGGCGATACCCAAACTCTTGTTTGTAGTGATTTTTGTTCGTTTCAAGCTTGATTTGCATATTCAATATAAGTTTCACTCGTTTTAAGATTTATTTACATTAATATCTATTGTATGTTTGTTTGCATTGATTGTTTATTTAATTTTTCTTTGTTTTAAGTTTCATTTATACTTCAATAGCAAAATATTTTTTTCGTTTTAAGCTTGATTTTCATATTCAATCTAAGCATTACTTGCTTTAACATCTATTTATTCATTTATATTATTACTTGTTGCATGTTTTTTTGCTATGATTGTTTATTTAATTTCTTTTCGGTTTGGGTTTAATTTATTCTTTAATAGTAATTTCTGGTCGTTTTGAGTTTAAATTTTAACAGGTATTTACATCTACTTAGCTTAGGTTTAAAATGGCCTTTGCTTTTCTTTGAAACTTTTTTTCGGAAAGTTGTTTTTAATTAATTTTTGTTCGTTTTTGATTGCAAAAAGTTTCAAGTTACTAAAAATTCCTTATTTCGAATTCAAACTTTAAAAAAAAAAAAAAAATCAAATGTTCATCAAAGTATCAAAAGTGGTATCAAAGTAACAATATCAAAGTGAAAAAGTGGGTTTGCGTCTACCTCGGAGTTTTTATTATCTGATATTTGAAATATTTTTAACAAAATGGCTATCTCGAAATTTTTATAGGATGGGTTTGGGGAAAAAAAGCGGGGGGGGGGATAATTGCCCTTCGGTATCTTTTGACTCTTTAAATATGAAGTAGAACTTTCTATTTTCAATCAAATAAGCCCTCTCTGAAGTTTATGCGAGCATCCCTTCTATAAGAACCATATATACCCCCGGATTCCATCTTACAATGCCTGTCCTTGGGCCCTAGGGGGTTGTGTCGACCCCGGAGTTTTGGTATCTGACATTTGAACTATTTTTAACCAAATGGTCACCTCAAATTTTTATCGGATGGTTTATCCATCCGATAAACCCAAAGGCGTTAAGGTCGGGTGGGGCTAGGTGCCCTCCGATCTTTTTTTACTCTGAGAAAATAAACTAGAACTTTTAGTTTCCAATCAAATGAGCCCTCTCTAAAGTTTATACAAGCATCCCTTTCAGAAGAACCATATACGGCCCCAGGACATAACTTACAATGCCTGCCTCCCGGGCCCTGGGGGGTTTTGTCGACACCGGATATTTTGTTAACTGACATTTCAACTATTGAAAAAATGGCTATCTCAAAA
The DNA here is from genome assembly GCF_049724085.1 of Artemia sp. Qi Xiang Cuo. Classification (NCBI taxonomy): domain Eukaryota; kingdom Metazoa; phylum Arthropoda; class Branchiopoda; order Anostraca; family Artemiidae; genus Artemia; species Artemia sp. Qi Xiang Cuo. The sequence goes on along the minus strand of NC_142798.1, from coordinate 48,997,471 downwards.
TTTTTATCGGATGGGTTTGGGGAAAAAAGGCACGGGGTGGGGGGGGCCTTCGATCTCTTTTGTCTCTTAAAAAGCGAACTAGAACTTTCAATTTCCTAACAAATCAGCCCTCTTTGAAGTTTTTACAAGCATCCCTTCCATAAGAACCATACATTCCCCCAGGGCATAACTTGCAACGCCCGCCCCCGGGTCTTGGGTGGTTTTGTCAAAACTGGAGTTTTTTTTATCTGACCTTTGAACTATTTTTAACAAAATGGGTATCCCAAAATTTGTATCGGATATATTTGAAGGAATGTGGGCGTGGGGGGATAGTTGCCCTCTGATCTCTTTAGAATCTTAAAAATTGAACTAGAACTTTTAATTTCCAATCAAATGAGCTCTCTCTGAAGTGTATACGAGCATTCCTTCCACAACAGCTGTATATGCCCTCCAGGCATAACTTACAACGCTTACCCCGGGCCCTGAAGGATTCGACCCCGGAGTTTTTGTTATATGATCTTTGAACCATTTTGTATTAAATGGCTCTCTAAAAGTTCTTATCGGATGGGTTTAAGGGAAATAGAACGTGGAGTGGGGGGTGGGGTGGGGCTAGTTGCCCCCCGATCTCTTTTGACTCATAAAAAGTAAACGAAAACTTTCAATTTCCAATCATACGAGCCCTCTACTCTCCAAAGTTTATACGAGCACTTTCCATCAGAACTATATATGTTCCCAGAGCATTACTTACAACGCCTGCCTCCTGGCCCTGGGGGGTTCTTTCGATCCCGGAGTTTTTATTATATGATCGTTGAACTATGTTTTAAAAAAAGGCAATCTCAAAGTTCTTATCGGATGGGTTTACCCTCACGTCTCCGATATCTTGCGTTTCCGCAAGTTGCCGTCCGATATCTTTTGACTGTTTAAAGTGAACTAGAACTTTCAATTTCCAATTAAATGATCCTTCTCCGAAGTTTATACGAGCATACCTTCCATAAGAACCATGTATGCCCCCAGAGCAGGGGTTTTAGTTGCCTTCCAGTCACTTTTAACCCTTAAAATGGGCACTAAAACTCTCGATTTCCAATCGAATGAGCCCCCTTTGCAGTTTATACGACAACCCATTCCATATGAAGTGCCTCTGGGGGAAAAAAAAAAATCAGAAGCAACGCTATAGCGCTGCCTATAGTAAAGGCCATACGGCTCCAAAGTTTTAGTATTATTTATTAACTAAACGAAATTTTTCACCAAATAAGTTTTTCAAAGAAAAGTAAAGAACTCGATTAAACAAAAAATGAGCAAAAACAAAATCAAACAATCTACCAACCGTGAAACTACCATAAATAAGCATCGATGAATAAATGAAACCCAAAAACGAACAGAAATTACAATAAATAACCAAGTCCAACTCAAAACGAGCAGAAATTAACATAAGTTGGGCTCAAAACCCCTGTGCCTTCCCAAGGCCAGAACATAATTTGCACTTTACTGAAAAAAAAAATATAAATGCTTTTACTTTTATAACTTCAATAAATAAAATAATTTTAACATTTTGATTACTAAACATCAGTACATGTACATTAAACTGACAATGCACACTCGTTTGTATTTTTTTCAGTAAAGTGCAAATTACGTTCTGACCTTGGGGAGGCATAGGGGTTTTGAGCCCAACTTATGTTAATTTCTGCTCGTTTTGAGTTTGACTCGGTTATTTTTTTTAATTTCTGTTCGTTTTGGGTTTCATGTGTTTATCGATGCTGATTTGTGGTAGTTTTAAGCTTGTTAGAATATTTGATTTTAGTGTTGCTCATTTTTGGTTTAATGGAGTTCTTTATTTTTCTTTGAAAAACTTATTTTGTGGAAAGGTTTTTTCAGTTAATTTCTTTTCGTTTTATATTGACATTGTCTTTTCAGGGAAAAAGAAAATAATACATTAAATCTTTTCGTTTTTTTAAGAATTTACAGTTTGGCCTGCTATTTGTATACTGGAGACAAATTTTCAGCAATTTTTAACAACATACACCCTTTCAAAAATCTGGACACGAACAGTAGTGTTTAATTCAGTTTCATACCTCCTCTAGTTGACCTGAAATGGAAACTTGATACCATTCGCAAAAAAATGTGTTTACATTCTTTGATAGCTTGGATACACTTTGGCTATTTTGATTTGGTTAAATTTTAAGAGCAGAAGAAGCCCCGAAAGTTTGAACATAATACCCTCAGTCGTTCTTGGGTGACACCTGAGATGCCTTATTGGGAATTAGCATTAACACTTGGCATTTTGATTTAATCTTAAGTCAACATTTAGTTTTTAAACATAAAGGCAAATGGGAGGGTGAGCGTTGGAAGGGAATTAGTTTCCCTTCAATCATTTTCGACTATTAAAAAGGACATCAGCCCTTTTTTCTTTCAATCAAATGAGCCCTTTTCGAAGCTCCTACGACAACTCCTTTGATACGAAGTGCTCTGGTCTAAAGAACAACAACAACAAAAAGTAATACATTATACCCACATCGACCTTTACTATAAAAATGTCAAGCCTTCCAATAGCTTTTGAATACTAAAAAGGGCTCAAGGCCTTTCAATTTCCAATCGAATGAGCCCTTTTTGAGTTTCTACGACAACACTTTCTATAAACACCTGATATGCCCCCAGGGCATAAATTACAATCTTTACCCTAAGGACTGTGAGGGTGGTTGTCATCCTCTAAAACCTAATTTCCAGAACTTTCAACTATGTTAAAAAAAATGGCTATCTCAAAATTTTGATTGGATGTGTCTGGGAAAATGGTGGGCGTGAGAGGGGCATTAACCGCTCTCCCATCACTTTCAAGTATTAAAAAGGGCACTAGCCCTTTCAATCCCAATCAAATAAGCCCGTTTGAAGTTTCTACGACAGCGCTTTCAATAAAAACCTTATATGCCCCCAGGGCATAACTTACAACCCGAAATTATTTACAACCCTTGCCCTGAGGGCTGAGGGGGGGGGAGGGTGTCATCCTCAAAGATCTAACTTTCAGAACTTTCTGCAACGTTGAACAAAATGCCTATCTGAAAATTTTGATTGGATGTGTTTAGGGATATGGTGGGTGTGAGAGGGGGTTAGTTACCCTCCAATCACTTTCAATTATTAAAAAGAGCACTAGCCATCTCAATTTACAATCGAAGAAGCCCCTTTTGAATTTTTTCGGCAACTCTATCTATAAAAACCATATATACCCCCAGGGCATAACTTACAACCTTTGCCATGGGGGCTCTGGGGGGTTTGTCATCCTTAAATACATAATTTCCAGAGCTTCAAACTACGTTGAACAAAATGGCTATCTCTAAACTTTGATTGAATGTGTTTGGGGAAATGGTGGGCGTGAGAGGGGGGTTAATTTCTCTCCACTCACTTTCGACTATTAAAAAGGGCAATTTCGATTTCAAATCAAATGAGCCCTATTTGAAATTTCTACAATAACTTTCTACATAAACCTTATATGCCCCCAGGGCGTAACTTACAACCCTTGCACTGAAAGCTCTGATGGGGTTATCATCCTAAACGACCTAATTTCCAGAACTTTCGACTACGTTGAACAAAATGGATATCTCAAAATTTTGAATGGATTTTTTTTTTGGGAAAATGGTGGGCGTAAGAGGGGGGTTAGTTGCCCTTCAATCACTTTCGTCTATTAAAAGGACACTAGCCCTTTCAATTTCCAATTGAATGAGCTCTTTTTGAAGTTTCATAACATCGCTTTCTATAAAAACCTTATACATCCTCAGGGCATAACTTACGACCCTTGCCCTGAGGGCTGTGGGGGTGGAGGTTTTGTCATCCTTAATACCTCATTTCGAAAACTTTCAACTACGTTGAATAAAATTGGTATCAAAAATTTGGATTGGATGTGTTTGGGGAAAAGGTGGGTGAGAGAGGGGGGTTAGTTGCCCTCAAATCACTTTCGAGACTATTAAAAAGGGCACTAGCCATTTGAATTTCCAATCGAATGAGCCCTTCTTCAAGTTTCTTCGATAAAGATTTCAATAAAAACTTATATGCCCCCAGGACATAAATTATAACCCTTGCCCTGAAGACTGTGGGGGGAGTGTTCTAATCAAAGGTATATTTTCCTGAACTTCAAAGTGCGTGGGAAAAAATGGCTATTTCATAATTTCGATTGGATGCTTTTGGGAAATGGTGGGCGTGGAAGGGGTGTTAGTTGCCTTCCAATCACTTTCGACTATTAAAAAGGGCACTAGCCATTTCAATTTCCAGTCGATTGAGCCCTTTTTGAAGTTTCTACGACAACACGTTTTATAGAAACCTTATATGCCGCAAGGGCATAACTTACAACCCTTGCTTTGAGGGCTGTGGTGGAGGGGGGTTGTCATTCTCAAAGATCCAATTTCTAGAACTTTCAACTACGTTTAACAAAATGGGTATCTCAAAATTTTGATTGGATGAGTTGGGGAAATGGTGGGTGTGGAAGGGGTGTTAGTTGCCTTCCAATCACTTTCGACTATTAAAAATGCACTAGTCATTTCAATTTTCCAAACGAATGAGCTGCTTTTGAAGTTTCTATGACAACGCGTTCTATAAAAACCTTATATGCCATCAGGGCATAACTCACACCCCTTGCCCTGAGGGCTGGGGGGGGGGGGGGGGTTGTCATCCTCAAAGACCTAATTTCCAGAACTTTTTACTACGTTGAACAAAACGGCTATCTTAAAATTTTGATTGGATGAGTTGGGGAAATAGTGGGTGTCAGAGGGTGGCTAGTTGCCGTCCAATCACTTTCGACTATAAAAAAGGGCACAAGCCCTTTGAATTTCCAATCGAATGAGGCTTTTTGAAGTTTCTACAACAACGTCTTCTATAAAAACCTTATATGCCCCCAGGGCATAACTTATAACCCTTGTCCTTACGGCTGTGGGGGAGTGTCCTTCTCAAAAACATAATTTCTGTTTGGAAATCCACTACGCTGAACAAAATGGCTATCTTAAAATTTTGATTGGATGCGTTTCGGGAAATGGTGGGCGTGGAAGGGGTGTTAGTTGCCTTCCAATCACTTTCGACTACTGAAAAGGGCACAAGCCACTCCGATTTCCACTTGAATGAGCCCTTTTCGAATTTTCTACGACAACTTCTTCGATACGAAGTGCCCTGGTCTAAAGGATAAAAAGTAAAAAAAAATACATTGTGCCAACATCGTCCTTATATGCCCCCAGGGCATAACTTAAAATCCTGGCCCGGAGGGTCGTGGGGGAATGACCTCCTCAAAAACCTATTTTCTATCTGGAAATCAACTACCCTGAACAAAATGGCTATCTCAAAATTTTGATTGGATGTTTTTCAGGAAATGGTGGGCGTGGAAGGGGTGTTAGTTGCCTTCTAATCACTTTTGACTATTTAAAAGGGCAAAGCCACTCCAATCTCCAATTGAATGAGCCCTTTTCGAAGTTTCTACGACAACTTCTTCGATACGAAGTGCCCTGGTCTAAGACCAAGAAATAAACAATACATTGTGCCCACATCGTTCTTTACTTAGGCAGCTCTATTGCGCTGCCTGTGATTATTTATTATTATATTTTTCCCAGAGGCACTTCCTATGGAAGGGGTCGTCGTAGAAACTACAAAGGGGGCTCATTCGATTAGACATTAAGAGTTCTAGTGCCTTTTTTAAGGGTCAAAAGTGATTGGAAGGCAACTAACACCACTTCCACGCCCAAACACATTCAATCAAAATTTTGAGAGAGCCATTTTGTTCAGCGTAGTTGATTTCGAGATATAAATTATGTTTTTGAGGAGGAAACTCCCCCACAGCCCTCAGGGCAAGGGCTCTATAGTCTAAAGTTTTTGGACTAACCCCCCTCTCACGCCCACCTTTTCCCCAAACACATCCAATCAAAATTTTTATATAGCCATTTTGTTCAACGTAGTTGCAAGTTCTGGAAATTATATGTTTGAGCAGGACACTCCCCCCACAGTCTTAAGGGCAAGGGTTATAAGTTTTGCCCTGGTGGCATATATGGTTCTTATGGAAGGAATGCTAGAATAAACTTCAAAGAGGTCTTATTTGATTGGAAATTGAAAGTTCTAGTTCACTTTTTAAGCTTCAAAAGATATCGGAGGGTAATCAGGTCCCCCCCCCCACCTCTTTTTCCAAATGCATCCAATGAAAATTTTGAGATATCTATTTTGTTAAAAATAAATCAAAGATCGTATAGCAAAAATTCCGATGTGGACACGACCGTCCAGGGCCCGGGGGCAGGCGTTATAAGTTATACCCTTATAGGTCATTTGATTGGAAATTGAAAGTTCTAGTTCACTTTTTAAGAGTCAAAAGAGATTAAAGGGCACCTAGCCCCTACCCTCCACGCCCTTTTTTCCTCAAACCCATCCGATAAGAACTTTAAGATAGCCTTACTTTTAAATAGTTCAAAGAATATGTAACGAAAAGTCTGGGATCGACACAGCCCCCCAGGGCCCGAGGGCAGGCGTTATAACATATGGCCTGGGGGAATATATGGTTCTTTTTGAAGGGGTGCTCGTAAAAACTTCAGAGGGGGCTCATTTGATTGGAAACTGAAAGTTCTAGTTCCGTTTTTAGAGTCAAAAGAGATTGGAGGGCAACTAGCCCCCCCCGTCCCTTTTTACCCAAATGTATGCAATAAAAAATTTGAGATAGCCATTAAGTTAAAAAATGCTTAAAAGTCAGATAACAAAAACTCAGGTGTCGTCACAACCCCCCAAGGCCCGGGGGCAGGTGTTGTAAATTATGCCCTGGGGTATATTTGCTTCTTATGAAAGGAATGCTCATATAAACTTCAGAGAGGGCTCATTTGATTGGAAATTGAAAGTTCGAGCTCACTTTTTAATAGTCAAAAGAGATCCGAGGGCAGCTAGGCCCCCCCCCTCCACGCGTTCTTTTTCCAAACCCATCCGATGGAAACTTTGAGATAGACATTTTGTTAAAAGTAGTTAAAAGGTCAGACAAGAAAAACTCCGGTGTCAATACAATCCCCCAGGGCCCAGGCGAAGGCGTTCTAAGTAATGCCCTAAGGGCATGTATGGTTCTTATGAAAGAGATGCTCGTATAAACTTCATAGAGGGCTCATTTGATTGGATATTGAAAGTTCTAGTTCACTTTCTAGACTCCAGACTCACAAGAGTCTAGAGAGTTAAGGGCAACTAGCCCCCCCTCCTCGCCCTTTTTATTCAAACCCTTCCGCTTCAAATTTTGAGATAGCCAGATTTTTGGAAATTGTTAGAAAAATTAGATAACAAAAACTTCCCCCAGGGCCGGGGGGATGGGCGTTGTAAGTGTTATCCTGGGGACGTATCACCTCCTTCTCACTGTAAAAGTCTAAACCCTACTGCGTCATTGGCGCGTTACAGAAAATTATGTGCGTCTTGAACAGTCTTGGAAAGTATAAACAACATCAAATTGAATAATTGATGTATAATGATATTAATTGTTGAAAAATCCATCAGTTCAAAAATTTATTTCACTGTAATTTTATTTTTATTTTTAATGCTGTAAGAACTGGAAAGAAATTATATGTAAAATAATTCGTTTTCAGTTAAGCGCCAATGACGCAGTAGGCTTTTGGTTTTTATTTACATTTAAGGAAGGAGGTAGTATCCAAACACTTGTTTGTAGTGAGATTATATTCGTCTTGAACAACTTTAAAAAGAGCTAATAAATTAAACTGAATATGACGTAGATAATTTCGGAGACCATACTGCCTTTCCATGACGATAAAATAAAAGTTCAGAATAGGGGTAAAATCCTTTTTAATAGACGGTGTATAGAAATTCACAAAAATACCAGATATTTCGGTCACACATACAGTGACCGTCATCAGTAGTAAACATTAGAGTTTTACTACTGATGACGGTCGCTGTATATGTGACCGAAATATCTGGTATTTTTGTGAATTTCTATACACTGTCTATTAAAAAGGATTTTATCCCTATTTTCAACTTTTATTTTAAACTGAATATTTGATGTATAATGATATTAATTGCTGAAAGCTCATCAGTTCAAAATGTTACTATAATTTTAATGTTTTTCTCTTCAATTTTAAGTACAAAAGAAAATATTTGTCATAAAATTGGTTTTCAGTAAAGCGCCAATGACGCAGTAGGTTTTAGACTTTTACATTGAGAGATGGAGGTGATACCCAAACTCTTCTTTGTAGTTATTTCTGTTCGTTTCAAGCTTTATTTGCATATTCAATTTAAGTTTCAGTCGTTTTAAGATTTATTTATTAATTTACATTAATATCTATTAAGTGTTTGTTTGCATTGATTGTTTATTTAGTTTAAGTTCGTTTTAAGTTTCATTTATACTTCAACAGGAATGTTTTTTTTCGTTTTAAGCTTGATTTTCATATTTTAATCTCAGCATTACTCTCTTTAAGATCTATTTATTCATTTATACTATTATTTTTTGTATGTTTTTAGTCATGATTGTTTATTTAATTTCTGTTCGTTTTGGGTTTCTTTTATTGTTTAATAGTAATTTCTGGTCGTTTTGAGTTTGAATTTTAACAGGTATTTGTATCTGCTGAGCTTAAGTTTAAAATGGCCTTTATTTTTCTTTGAAAAATTATTTTCGGAAAGTTTTTTTTTAATCAATAAATAATAAAACATTGGAGCCGTACGGCCTTTACTATAGGCAACGCTATAGCGTTGCCTCTGATATATCCTTATCTCCATATTTTTTTTACGTACAGAAGTCTAGCTTAAGACACATATAAACGAACATGACTGTTTTCGCCTTAACTTCCCAAAACTTGCCTTAAATTTCAACTTCAACTTGTGTCATTTGGGTTTAAGGCGCTTTTTAAAAATGTTTCTGCCATGCTATCCGTTTTCTTCCAAAAGCAACTCCCAAATGAATAGCATAATTTCCTATGCTCCCTGAAGTATAATTTTATTATATTCTATAAACTAATAATAACTACGGCCAGGGTTACACCAGTGGCCACTAGGGTGCCTCCCATGGCGTTTATTTTAGGGCCCTCAAACAGCTTAGTAATTTTAGACAAAAAAAAAAAAAAAAAAAAAAAAAAAAAACTTGGGAATAAATGCGCAATCAATCATTTTGTTTTCCGCTATCTTTGTACAAAGTCTTTATTAATAGATTCTGGCTGCATACTATTTCCTATGAATAATTTCGAGACTTGATCCTTTCTTTTATAATGAGGCCGTAGCTAGGTTGTACACCCTGAAGTTAATGTAAACTCCTGCCGCAATTCCCATTACTACTTTTTTTTCCAACTGTAATTTTTTTTTTTTACTAATTTGATGCCATTTATTTCATCGCGACAAAAAATCTTACGCTTGTGACTCTATTTATTCTTTAAAAATGCAATTTTGACGACGTACTGGTCGCAAATTTTATTCTAGCCTTAATTGCGATGTTATTTGCCGAAGAGAGAGAAAAACAAATTTTGTTTGGCAAGCTACCTTGCTTTGCCTACGGTTGACCTCAGTCTGTGGTTTCTTAATAATTTCTAATCTGGGAACATTACATGAAGTAAATTTCGATTCATTTCCCTATATTTCATTGTCGAGTTGATATGACTGTTTAAATTAGTTTTTAAATCAATAATCTTTTCACGTTCTGTTCATCACTCGTTAGGACCGCTGGTAGTTGGAGTAGAGTAAAATTTAATCTGCTACTCTGGCTGTAACCGTCTTCATTTTGTGGTGAAATTCTCCGTTTTGTGTCAAATTCTGTTTGTGGATGAATGTAGTTATTTTTGGATATTTTTATTTCTTTAAGGATATAATCACTCTTAATCCTTTTTCGTTAGTTTTTACTTTTCTCTTCTATATTTACAATTTGTATATATATATTCATTTATATATTCAACTTCTTTCTATAAATAATTATATATTACTATTAAGGTATTGTATTTTCGATATCAATAGATATATCAAAAGGATTGCCTTATTTTGCTGGTTCCAAATATACAATATTTATTAAGTTTAGTATAACCGGTATAAAGTTAAGATTCTGAACATTATTACTCTAGTATGAAATTATTACATTATTACATTATTACTATAGTATGAAACTGTGACTCATATTACTCTATGCACTCATAGCCACAAAGTTAGTCTCAGAACGCCTTATAATGATTCGGCTGCAAGCGAAAGTACAAAACATCACCGTCATCCAAGTGTACGCCCCGGACTCCTCAAGACCTGATGAAGAAGTTGACAACTTCTATCAACAACTTCAGTCTCTAGCTGATGAAGTCCCAAAGAAAGATCTCCTCGTAGTAATAGGTGACTTCAATGTTATAGCCGGAGAAGCCACACAGCCTAACAGTGATGTCTTAGGTAGATTCGGTCTTGGGAGGCGAAACGCACGTGGCGAGTGTCTACTTGAGTTCTGCTGGGATAATGATCTCTTTATTACGAACTCAATGTTCAAAATAGAAAGAGAAGAAAGGCAACTTGGATATCTCCAGATGGAAAGACGAAAAATCTGATCGATTATGTCCTCATCTTAAAACGGTGAAGTCATCTGTCACAAATACTACCTCCTTTCCTGGAGGAGACTTTGATTCAGATCATGTCCTTGCAATGAGCGCATTGGCAAAACTCCTACTAAAAACCCTTCCTTTAAAGAAAAATAAGATCCCAAGATTCCGCACTGATAAACTGAAAGAACCCACCATATACACCACATTCCTGCAGTCACTAGAAGAAAGTATTGGTCCTGTACTTGAGTCATTCCCGTCGACCATAACCCCTGACATTTTAGATGCCCTAGTTGAGAAACTGAAAACAGCACTCATAGATACAGCTAACGAAATCTTAGGTCACAAACCTAAAACAGAGAAGCCCTGTATCACAGAAAATACCCTAGATGCTTGTGCCCAAAAGCGACAGGTTTGCAACAAGCAGGACCGAGAAAGTAGGGACATGTATAAGCGGATACAGCGGACGGTAAACAAAAAGATTCGGACAGCCCTCAGAGATTATATACGGGAGAAGTGCGAGTCCTGCGAGAAGGATTTCAAATCTGGAAACAGCCCCAGAATGTACTAAAGAGTCAAAGAATTCTCCAGGAAAAATTCCACTATCGCTGCTGGTGTCCTGGACAAGAGCGGTAAGCTCCTCAGTGACAGCGAGGCTATTAAAGACAGATGGAAAAAACCACTTCGAAAAGAAACTGAATCCGCTGCTTACCTGCAACCCTACTGTGCTATCAGGATTCCCCAAGTTGGAACGCAACCCTAGCCATCCACCTTTACTAAGTGAAGTAAAAGAGACCATTCACAGTCTCAAGAACATAAGGCCCCGTGTCCTAATGGTATCCCTTCCGAGCTGCTTAAAGTTGGGTCTCCTCTGCTAGAGGACCTACTAAATAAAGTGGCTGTCGCCGTGTGGTCAACAGACCATTCCCCAAAAGCATTGGCGAAGTCAGTCGTTGTGCCATTCCACAAGAAAGGCCCAAAAAAGGACTGTGAGAACCGGCCCAAAAGCCTTACAAGTCACCCAGCTAAAGTCATAACATGGGTCCTTCTAAACCGAATCAGAGCCATAACAGACCACATTATCAGCGACTAACAGGCTGGTTTCTGTCCTGGACGGTCTGCGACCAACCAGGTCTTTGTAGTGAGGAAACTCACAGAAAGGTACCTTGAATCTGGCAAAGGAATCCTCCAACTATTCATTGATTTTAAGCAGGCCTTTAATCTAGTATGGCGAAATGGACTTTGGTATATACTAGCCCACTATGGCGTTCCTGAAAATATAGTCAACATAGTCAAAAATAAGTAGGACAATTACCGTAGCTGTGTCCAGACCCCAGAAGGCCGAACAGAAGAGTTCGCTACAACTTCGGGTGTGCTACAAGGTTCCATACTTTCACCGCAACTTTTCAAGCTCTTTTTTCATGCCATACTGTCCCTGCTTGAGAACAATGTAGAGGTGATAGTTAACGGTAAAAAAATCGATACTCCAGCTTATGCTGACGAATTCAACAAGCTAGTAGAAACTGAGTACAGTATACATGCCCAAGCCTAGGAAATTGAAACAGCCACAAATACCTTTGGTATGCTCATAAGCCCAAAGAAGACCAAAGTGATGCGCATCACAATAGACCCAAACCCATCCCCTGTTCATGTCGTAGTAAGTGACGAAAAAGTCAAACCGGTGACCAGGTTCGTGTACCTAGGGAGCCTAATACCATCAGACAACAGCTGCTCCAACGACATAAAACGAAGACTTGCCTTAGGAAGTGCAAGCTTCAAGAGGCTACTCTCCCTTTTTAAAAATAAACTCCTATCAATGCAACTGAAAATTCGACTTTTTGACTCTCTAATCATACCTGTTGCCATGTACGCCAGCGAAACGTGGACACTGAAGGTCGAAGATGAACGCAGAATTTCGGATTTTGAGACAAAATGCCTCCGACGCATTACCGGAATCACATACCAAGACAGAGTCTCGAACGAAGACCTTCAGAAGAAGCTGAAACGGTAATCTACTATTCACCAAAAAGTGCGCCTGCAGCAAAATAGGTTGCTGGGCCGCATACAGCAAATGGAGAACTCGCGCCTGCCAAAAGTTGCCTTCGAAGGAAGGGTCCACGGTAGCCGCCCACCTGGGAGACCTAGGACGAGATGGCGTGACAATTTTGGAAGTGGCCTCTTATACTTTCTGAGACAAGCTGACGACCGGGCTTTGTGCAGGAAACTGATCCAAGAGTGTGTGAAGGATATGGCCCCAACGCGACCCTTGAGGACCTCCGGGACATAAGTCAAGATTATTAAGATATTAGTGCAGAAACGTTTGCCCAGTTGAAAATGGATATTTTCAATTTTTTCTAAAACCATTTTTTTTTCTTCCTTTTTGGCTATACTAATTTAATCAATTGTTAAACGTCTTTGAGCTGCTTGCTCTCCCTAAATGAGTTCAATGTTTTTCTTTAGGGTTTGAAACTCCCAATTTTTCTTTTCTTCTTATTTTCACTATTTTGTCTATTCGACTAAACTGTACTGATTTATAATTAGACTAGACGTGAGGGTGGTTCGTCATTGAGTAACAGTAAGGGTGGACCAGAATGATCAATATTAGCTATCCAAAAGGATTTATTGCCCTATCTGTTTGTCCTAATGTGGACTTATATTCTATGTAAACAAGCATAACCATTTTCATATACTGCCCTGTTTTACATCTACATTGCTCTAAGGCAGCCATGTTTAAAATTTAAATTTGAACATTCTTGTGACGCATCTCGTGCCGGTGGTTCAGAACTTCAACTTTTTCTAACACTATTGTTCAGATGAAGGTCCTTTCATAGGCAGCGCGATAGCGCTGCCTAAGTAAAGAACGATGTGGGCACAATGTTTTTTTTTTCCTCCATAGCCTGGAACTTCGTATCGAAGGAGTTGTCGTAGAAACTTCGAAAAGGCCTCATTCGATTGAAAACTGGAGTGGCTAGTGCCCTTTTTAATAGTAAAAAGTGATTGGAGGGCAACTAGCCCCCCTCCCTCCACCCAACATTCCCCTAAACACATCTAATCGAAAATTTGAGATAGCCATTTTGTTCAGCGTAGTTAATTTCCGGATAGAAAATATGTTTTTGAGGAGGACACTTCCCCACAACCCTCAGGGAAAAGGTTTTAAGTTATGCCCTGAGGGCATACAAGAACGATGTTGGCACAATGTATCATTTATTATTTGTTTTCCTTTAGAGCAGGGCACTTCGTATTGAAGAAGTTATCGCAGAAACTTCGAAAAGGGCTCATTCAATTGGAAATTGGAGTTGCTAGTGCCCTTTTTAATAGTCGAAAGGGATTGGAGGGCAACAAGCCCCTCCCCCTACACCCATCATTCCCCCAAAAACATCCAATCAAAATTTTGTGATAGCCATTTTGTTCAGCGTAGTTGATTTCCAGATAGATACTATGTTTTGAGGAGGACATTCCCCCAAAACCCTTGGGGTAAAGGTTTTAAGTTATGCCCTGGGGGTATATACGGTTGTTATAGAAGGCGTTGTCGTAGAAACTTCAAAAAAGGCTCATTCGATTGGAAATTCAAAGGGCTTGTGCCCTTTTTAATAGTGGAAACTGATTGGAGGGTCACTAGCCCCCCCACACCCATCATTCCCCCAAACACATCCAATCAGAATTTTGAGACGGCCATTTTGTTCAGCGTAGTTGATTTCCAGATAGAAAATATGTTTTTGAGGAGGACAGACCCCCACAACCCTCGGGGCAAGGTTTTTAAGTTTTGTCCCAAGGGCATATAAGAATAATGTTGGCACAATCTATCATTTATTATTTTTTCCCTTTAGAGCAGGGCACTTTGTATCGAAGAAGTTATCGTAGAAACTTCGAAAAGGGCTCGTTCAATTGGAAATTGGAGTGGCTTGTGCCCTTTTCAATAGTCAAAAATGATTGGAAGGCAACTAACACCCCTTCCTCACCCACCCTTACCCGAAACAAATCCGATCAAAATTTTGAAATAGCCATTTTGTTCAGCGTAGTTGATTTCCTCATAGAAAATAGGTTATTGAGGAGGACACTCTCCCATAACCTTCAGGGCAAGGGTTGTAAGTTATGCCCTGGGGGCATATAAGGTTTTTATAGAAGGCGTTGTCGTACAAACCTCAAAAAAGGCTCATTCGATTGGAAATTCAAAGGACTAGTAGTAGAGATGCATTATTGAGTCCCATTGCTCACCCCTGCTGCCACCTACAACTTTTTTTGCACCCCAAATAAGGGCATAGCCTCCCTAGGGAGAAAGATTACGTAATGGGGTCAATGACCTCTTTTTCCAAGATCGATTTATTTGATATTTCTATGTGTAATAGCTCGAGGGCGAAGCTTGTCCCTGCGCATTGAATTCTAACGGGAACAATGTTATTGATCTGGGACTCGAGGGGGAAGTGGATGTCCGAGAACTTGATTGCGTAGTCGAAGGGAAAGTGGATTTCCGATACCTTGATTTACATAATCGCTAAGGAAAATTATTGACTCACGAAGTGGGGAATTAAGAAACATTAAGGCTTATTTAATCTTAGGTCTGAAGTAGGGGGGACTGACGAAACACTTATGTCTTATTTGTGGTTTGGTTATCTTATAATGATAAAGAGAACATGTGAACTTGATTTACATAATCGCTATTGGAAATTATTGATTCACGAAGGGGAGAATTAAGAAACATTAAGACTTCTTTAATCTTAGGTCTGAAGAAGGGGGTAAATAAGAAACAAACATGGCTTCATTGTTGTTTGGTTAGTTTAACCTGAGTTATAGCACCTGTGAACTTGATTTACATAATCGATGGGGGAAATTATTGATTCACGAAGGGGAGAATTAAGAAACATTAAGGCTTCTTTAATCTTAGGTCTGAGGGATAAACGTTCTTTAGGACAGAGAAAAAAATTAATATTCTATTTTTAAATAGGGCTTCATTGATCTTTAGTGTCAGGAATTATAATTGACATCACATGTTATCTTGGAATTATGCGGGAGTCTAAAGATATAGACATTATATTTTTAAATACGGCTTCACGGAGCTTTAAGTCGGAGAGATAAATTGATATTCTAACGAAACCCTAATAGTTTAGCTAGGAAAATTTATGAGATGAAGAGATTAACGTAGGAAAGGGTTTCCTAGAAATTTGAAATGCGTTAGCGCAGAGATGCCAAACAAAAGGAACACGCTGAAATTACGTTTAGGGATTATTTGGGTTAAACCGTTTTATCAATTTTATGGGATTATTTTGTCGAAACAGTTTGAGACATTTGAAAGAAGATTTTAAGAAAGGTTTTAGAAGAGAATTTGAGGGTGAAACTCTGTGGTCGTTATAATACACAAGTTCCATTTGAACAGTGTTGTGAGGTCCTCTACCCCAACCCCAAAGGGTTCCGATCCCCCACCCCAACCCCGAAGGAAGCCCCCGGTACTCAAAGGTCCCCCAAGCTCCCAAAGAGCCCCAACCCTCCACACGCTCTCCTCAGACCCTCACAGGCCATTCTGTGATCCTCGCCGGGCCCCCCGGACCCTCCCCGGGCCCCCCGGACCCCCGAGGCCCGCCCCCACGGACGCCATGGGCCCTTGGCCGGCCCCCCAGCCCCCCGCCCCCCCCAACGCCCCCCCCCACCCCCCAAGGCCATCCCCGGGCCCCCCAAAGGACCATCGAGCTCCTAAAGGACCAACGGGGTCCCAAAGGCCCTACCCCGGCCCCAAAGGTCTCCCAAGGTCCCATAGTGCCCCAGCCCCCCAAACGCCCTCCCCACGCCCACAAAAGACATCCCCGGGCCCCCCCCCCAAAGGCCCATCGAGCTCCCAAAGGACCAACGGGTCCCAAAGGCCCTCCACCGGTCTCCAAATGTCCCCCAGGCACCCCAAGGCCCTCCCTGTGCCACAAAGGCCCCTCAAGCTCCCAACGGGCCACCGGCGCCCCCACAGGCCCACCCAGACCCCCAAAGGACACCCCAGGGCCCCCAAAGCCCCATCGAGCTCCCACAGGACCAACGGACCCCCAAAGGCCATCCCCCGGCCCCCCAATGTCCCGCCAGACACCCCCAGGCCCTCCCTGGGCCCCCAACGCCCCCCCGGCCCCCCATGGCCCTCCGGCCCCCCAACGGCCCCCCCCGTGCCCCCCCCCCCCGTGCACCCGTCTTTCGTTGATGTGTGTTGTCTGAAACCTATGATTTGGGATGTGTGGTTTGCTACTTCAGGCTTTTCTGAGCTAAGGTTTCCTAGTATTTCCTAGGTGAATGTTGTCTGAAACCAATAGTTTGGGATGTGTAGTTTGCTATTTTTGACTTTTCTGAGCTAGGTTTCTTAGTCTTTCGTTGGTGTATGTCGACTGAAACCGATGATTTGGGATATGTAGTTTGCTATTTTTGACTTTTCTGAGCTGGATTTCTTAGTCTTTCATAGGTGTGTGTTGTCTGAAACCTATGATTTGGGATGGGTGGATCTCTACTTTTGACTTTTCTGAGCTTGATTTCTTAGCCTTTCATAGGTGTTTGTTGTCTGAAACCTATAGTTTGGGATGACTAGTTTGCTATTTTTGACTTTTCTGAGCTAGGTTTCTTAGCCGTTCATAGGTGAGTGTTGTCTGAAACCTATGATTTGGGATATGTAATTTGCTATTTCCGACTTTTCATAACCGGATTTCTTAGTCTTTCGTAGGTGTGTGGTGTCTGAAACCTATGATTTAGGATGTGAGGGTTGCTATTTTCTGACATTTCTGAGCTGGGTTTCTGAGCCATTCGTAGGTGTGTGTTGACTGAAACCTATGATTTGGGATGGTTAATTTTCTATTTTTGACATTTCTGAGCTGGATTTCTTAGCCATTCGTAGGTGTGTGTTGACTGAAGCCTATGATTTGGGAGGTGTAGTTTGCTTTTTGGACTTTTCAGAGCTAGTATTCTTAGTCACTCATAGGTGTTTGTTGTCTGAAACTTCGAGTTTGGGATGAGTAGTTGGCTATTTCAGACTTTTCTGAGCTAAGCTTTCTTAGTATTTCGTAGGTGAATGCTGTCTGTAACCTATAGTTTGGGATATATAAATTACTATTTCGGGCTTTTCTGAGTTGGATTTCTTAATCTTTCATAGGTGTGTCGTGTCTGAAACCTATGATTTGGGATGTGTAATTTGCTATTTTCGACTTTTCTGAGCTAGGTTTCTTAGCCTTTCATAGGTATGTGTTGTCAGAACAGTATGATTTGGGATGTGTAGTTTGCTATTTCAGTCTTTTCTGAGCTAAGGTTTTCTAGTATTTCTTAGGTGAATGTTGTCTGAAACCAATAGTTTGGGATGAGTAGTTTGCTATTTTGACTTTTTCTGAGCTAGGTTTCTTAGTCTTTCGTTGGTGTGTGTTGTCTGAAACCTATGATTTGGGATATTTAGTTTGCTATTTTTGACTTTTCTGAGTTGGATTTCTTAGACTTTCATAGGTGTGTGTTGTCTGAAACCTATGATTTGGGATGGGTGGATTGCTACTTTTGACTTTTGTGAGCTGAATTTCTTAGCCTTTTATAGGTGTTTGTAGTCTGAAACCTATATTTTGGGATGACTAGTTTGCTATTTTTGACTTTTATGAGCTAGGTTTCTTAGACGTTCATAGGTGAGTATTGTCTGAAACCTATGATTTGGGATATGTAATTTGCTATTTTTGACTTTTCATACCCGGATTTCTTAGTCTTTCATAGGTGTGTGGTGTCTGAAACCCTATGATTTGGGGTGAGTGGGTTTCTTTTTTTTTACTTTTCTGAGCAGGATTTCTTAGCCATTCGTAGGTGTGTTTTGACTTAAACCTATGTTTTGGGATGGTTAATTTTCGATTTTTGACCTTTCTGAGCTAGATTTCTTAGCCTTTCATAGGTGTGTCCTTTCAGAAAATTATGATTTGGGAGATCTAGTTGGCTTTTTGGACTTTTCAGAGCTAGGATTCTTAAGTTAGGTTAGACTAGGTTAGCCTACGTACGCGCACGTACGTAGGCTAACCTAGCCTAACCTAACTTAACCTAACCTAATTTAATATAACCTAACCTAACCTAATCATACACCTAACTTTTTGCCTATCTCTCACCAAACCTAAGCTAACCTAAGTGAAGCGTACATGGGCTAACCTAACCTAAATTAACCTAACCTAACTTAATCTAGTCTAACCTAACCATACTCGCCGTAAAATCCTATCATAATTTAATCCAACCTAACATAACCTAATCATACACCTAACTTTTTGCCTGTCTCTCACCAAACCTAAGCTAATCTAAGTGAAGCGTACATGGGCTAACCTAACCTAACTTAACCTAACCTAACTTAATCTAGACTAAACTAAACATACTCTACGGTAAACGTTATGTTAACTAAACATGATCGCTCATGATAAGTTAACCTAACCTAACTTAAACAGTGAATTTCCACCATTCAGACTGGTGGGCTGAGACCCCAATATTGAGCTAGTGGATTTCCACCATTCAGGCTGGTGGAATTAGACCCCAATTCTGAGCTAGTGAATTTCCACCGTTCAGGCTGGTGGACTGGGACCCCAATACTGAGCTAGTGGATTTCCACCATTCGGGCTGGTGGACTAAGACCCCAATTTTCCAACTCTTGCATTTCATGACAGAAATTCAAAATGAACTTCAAAAAATCAAGAGAATGTAACTGTGAGAAGGTAATGCAAAACAAGTCACTACTGAAATATTCCAACTCTTGCATTTCAAGACAGAAATTCAAAATGAAATTTGAAACATTAAGACAATGTAACTGTGATATGGTAAATGTGTAAGTTTTTGTGTGTGTGTAAGTTTTGGCGTGTGTGTGTGTCAGTTTTGTTGTGTGTGAGTAAGTTTTAGTGTGTGTGTGTTTATGTTTTTGTGGGTGTGTGTTAGTTTTTGTGAGTGAGTGTAAGTTTTTGTGTGTGTTATTTTGTGTGTTAATGTAATTTTTTGTATGCTTGTTATTTTTTGAGTGGGTGTGTTATTTTTTGTGTGTGTATGTGTGTGTACGTTTGTGGGTGTCTAAGATTTTGTGTGTGTAAGTTTTTAAGTGTGTGTGTGTGTGTAAGTGTTTGTGTGAATGTAAGTTTTAATGTGAATGTGTCAGTTTTTGTGTGTGTGAGTGTGTGTTTTTTTGTTTTTGTTTGTTGTTGTGTTTGTTAGTGTGTGTGTGTGTGTGTTTGTGTGTGTGTGTTTGTTTGTGTGTGTTTTTAAGTGTTTGTGTGTGTTTGTAAGTGTGTTTGCGTGTGTGTAAGTTTGTGTGTGTGTGTAAGTTTTTGTGTGCATGTAAGTTTTTGTGTGCATGTAAGTTTTTGCATGTGTGTGTAAGTTTTTGTGTGTGTGTGTAAGTTTTTGTGTGTCTAAGATTTTGTCTGTGGTTGTAAGTTTTTGTGTGTGTGTTTGTTAGTTTGTGTGTGTGTTTGTGTGTGTGTGTATGTGTTGTGTGTTTGTGTGTGTGTGTGTGTTTGTGTGTGTGTGTGTGTGTGTTTTAGTTTTTGTGTGTGTTAGTTTTTGCGTGTGTATGTAAGTTTTCGTGTGTGTGTGCGTAATTTTTGTGTGTGTGTGTGTGTGTGTGTGTGTGTTTGTAATTGTTTGGTCGTGTGTGTTTGTTTTTTTTTTGTTTTTTTTTGTTTGTTTTTTTTTTGTGTGTGTGTGTGTAAGGTTTTGTGTGTGTGCAAGTTTTTTAGTGTGTGTTTTAGTTTTAGTGTGTGTGTGTGTGTGTGTGTTTTGTGTGTGTGTGTGTGTGTGTGTGTGTGTGTGTAATTTTTTTTGTGCATGTTAGTTTTTGTGTGCATGTAAGTTTTCGTGTGCATGTGTAAGTTTTTGTGTGTGTGTGTGTGTGTGTAAGTTTTTGTGTGTGTGTAAGTTTTGGCGTGTGTGTGTGTAAGAGTTTGGTGTGTGTGTGTGTGTGTGTGTGTGTGTGTGTGTGTGTGTGTGTGTGTGTGTGTGTGTGTGTGTGTGTGTGTGTGTGTGTGTGTGTGTGTGTGTGTGTTTGTGTGTGTGTGTGTGTGTGTGTGTGTGTGTGTGTGTGTGTGTGTGTGTGTGTGTGTGTGTGTGTGTGTGTGTGTGTGTGTGTGTGTGTGTGTGTGTGTAAGTTTTTGTGTGCATGTAAGTTTTTGTGTGCTTGTAAGTTTTCTTGTGCTTGTGTAAGTTTTTGTGTGTGTGTGTGTGTAAGTTTTTGTGTGCGTGTAAGTTTTGGCATGTGTGTGTGTAAGTTTTAGTGTGTGTGTGTAAGTTTTCATGTGTGTGTGTGTAAGTTTTTGTGTGTGTGTGTGTTTTAGTTTTCGTGTGTGTGTGTAAGTTTTCGTGTGTGTGTGTAAGTTTTTGTGTGTGAGTGTAAGATTTTGTGTGTGTGTAAGTTTTTGTGTTCATTTAAGATTTTATGTGCATGTAAGTTTTAGTGTGCATGTGTAAGTTTTTTGTTTGTATGTGTGTGTGTGTGTGTGTTTGAATAAGTTTTATTGTGTGTGTTTCATTTTTTGTGTGTGTGTGTAAGTTTTTGTGTGTGTTTGTCATTTTTTGTGTGTGTGTTAGTTTTCGTGGAAATTTTAGTTATTGTGTTATTTTATTTTTTTGCGTGTTGTTGTAAGTTTTTGCGTGTTTGTGTTTGTGTTTGTGTGTGTGTGTGTTTTAGTTTTTGTGTGTATAAGGTTTTGTGTTTGTTAGTTTTGACGTGTGTGTGTGTTTAAGTTTTCGTGTGTGTGTGTGTGTGTGTGTGTAAGTTTTTGTGTGAAGAAAACTAGCTCAAAAAAGACAAAAATAGCAAACCACTCATCTCAATCATAGTTTTCAGTCAACACACACCTATGAAAGTCTAATAAATCCAGCCCAGAAAAGTCAAAAATAGCAAACTACATAATCCAAATCATAGGTTTCTGAAAGGACACACCTATGAAAGGCTAAGAAATCTAGCTCAGAAAAGTCAAAAATAGCAAACTAGTCATCCCAAACTATAGGTTTCAGACAACAAACACCTATGAAAGGCTAAGAAATCCAGCTCAGAAAAGTCAAAAGTAGCAATCCACCCATCACAAATCATAGGTTTCAGACAACACACACCAACGAAAGACTAAGAAATCAAGCTAAGAAAAGCCCGAAATAGTAATTTACATATCACAAATCATAGGTTTCAGACAACATTCACCTATGAACGGCTAAGAAACCTAGCTCAGAAAAGTCAAAAATAGCAAACTAGTCATCCCAACTATAGGTTTCAGATAACAAACACCTAGGAAAGGCTAAGAAATTCAGCTCAGAAAAGTCAAAAGTAGCAATCCACCCATCCCAAATCATAGGTTTCAGACAACACACACCTATGAAAGACTAAGAAATCCAACTCAGAAAAGTCCGAAATAGTAATTTACATATCCCAAATCATAAGTTTCAGACAGCATTCACCTACGAAATACTAAGAAACCTTAGCTTAGAAAAGTCTGAAATAGCCAAGTACTCATCCCAAACTCGAAGTTTCAGACAAAAAACACCTATGAGTGACTAAGAATCCTAGCTCTGAAAAGTCCAAAAAGCAAACTATATCTCCCAAATCATAATTTTCTGAAAGGACACACCTATGAAAGGCTAAGAAATCTAGCTCAGAAAAGTCAAAAATAGCATATTAACCATCCCAAATCATATGTTTCAGTCAACACACACCTACGTATGGCTAATAAATCCTTCTCATAAAATTAAAAAAATAGCAGCCCACACACCCCAAATCATAGCTTTCAGACACCACACACCTATGAAAGACTAAGAAATCCTGTTATGAAAGGTCAAAAATAGCAAATTACATATCCCAAATCATAGGTTTCAGACAACACTCACCTATGAACGGCTAAGAAACCTAGCTCAGAAAAGTCAAAAATAGCAAACTAGTCATCCCAAACTATAGGTTTCAGACAACAAACACCTATGAAAGGCTAAGAAATCCAGCTCATAAAAGTCAAAAGTAGCAATCAACCCATCCCAAATCATAGGTTTCAGACAACACACACCTATGAAAGACTAAGAAATCCAGCTCAGAAAATTCAAAAATAGCAAACTACATATTCCAAATCATAGTTTTCAGTCAACACACACCAACGAAAGACTAAGAAACCTAGCTCAGAAAAGTCAAAATAGCAAACTACTCATCCCAAACTATTGGTTTCAGACAACATTCACCTACGAAATACTAGAAAACCTTAGCTCAGAAAAGCCTGAAATAGCAAACTACACATCCCAAATCATATAGTTCTGACAACACACACCTACGAAAGTCTAAGAAACCTAGCTCAGAAAAGTCGAAAATAGCAAATTACACATCCCAAATCATAGGTTTCAGACACCACACGCCTATGAAAGACTAAGAAATCCAACTCAGAAAAGCCCGAAATAGTAATTTACATATCCCAAACTATAGGTTTCAGACAGCATTCACTTACGAAATACTAAGTAAGCTTAGCTCAGAAAAGTCTGAAATAGCCAACTACTCATCCCAAACTCGAAGTTTCAGACAACAAACACCTATGAGTGACTAAGAATCCTAGCTCTGAAAAGTCCAAAAAGCAAACTACACTTCCCAAATCATAGGCTTCAGTCAACACACACCTACGAATGACTAAGAAATCCAGCTCAGAAATGTCAAAAATAGAAAATTAACCATCCCAAATCGTAGGTTTCAGTCAACACACACCTACGAATGGCTAAGAAATCCAGCTCAGAAATGTCAGAAAATAGCAACCCACACATCCTAAATCATAGGTTTCAGACACCACACACCTACGAAAGACTAAGAAATCCGGTTATGAAAAGTCGGAAATAGCAAATTACATATCCCAAATCATAGGTTTCAGACAACACTCACCTATGAACGGCTAAGAAACCTAGCTCAGAAAAGTCAAAAATAGCAAACTAGTCATCCCAAACTATAGCTTTCAGACAACAAACACCTATGAAAGGCTAAGAAATCCGGCTCAGAAAAGTCAAAAGTAGCAATCCACCCATCCCAAATCATAGGTTTCAGACAACACACACCTATGAAAGACTAAGAAATCCAGCTCAGAAAAGTCAAAAATAGCAAACTACATACCCCAAATCATCGGTTTCAGTCAACATACACCAACGAAAGACTAAGAAACCAAGCTCAGAAAAGTCAAAAATAGCAAACTACACATCCCAAACTATTGGTTTCAGACAATATTCACCTAGGAAATACTATGAAACCTTAGCTCAGAAAAGCCTGAAGTAGCAAACTACACATCCCAACTCATAGGTTTCAGACAACACCCATCAACGAAAGACGGGTGCCCGGGGGGGGGCACAGGGAGGGCCTTTGGGGGTCCGGAGGGACATTTGGGGACCGATGGGCCTTTGGGGCACAGGGAGGGCCTTTGGGGGTCCGGAGGGACATTTGGGGGCGGGGGGAGGGCCTTGGGGGGTCTGTTGGTCCTTTGGGAGCTCGATGGGCCTTGGGGGGGCCCGGGGGGGTCCTTGGGGGGTGTGGGTGGGCCTTTGGGGGCATGGGTGGCCCTTGGGGAGCTGGGGGGGCGTTTGTGGCACAGGGAGGGCCTTTGGGTGCCTGGGGGACATTTGGGGACCGGTGGAGGGCCTTTGGGACCCGTTGGTCTTTTGGGAGCTCGATGGGCCTTTGGGGGGGGGGGCCCGGGGGCGGGCCTTGGAGGGGCTGAGGAGGGCGGGGGGGGGGCGGGGGCTCTATGGGATCTTGGGAGACCATTGGGGCCGGTGTAGGGCCTTTGGGACCCCGTTGGTCCTTTGGGAGCTCGATGGTCCTTTGGGGGGCCCGGGGATGGCGTTTGGGGGTCTGGGGGTGCCTGGGGGGGCGCCGGTGGCTCTTTGGGAGCACGTGGGACCATTGAGGACCGGGGGGAGGGCCTCGGGGGTCTGGGGGGCCCGGTGGGGGGCCGGGGGCCCTGTGAGGACCAGAGGAGAGCCTTTGAGGGTCTGAGAAGGGCGTTTGGGGGGCTGGGGCTCTTTGGGAGCTTGGGGGACCTTTGAGTACCGGGGGGCTTCCTTCGGGGTTGGGGTGGGGGATCGGAACCCTTTGGGGTTGGGGTAGAGGACCTCACAACACTGTTCAAATGGAACTTGTGTATTATAACGATCACAGAGTTTCACCCTCAAATTCTCTTCTAAAACATTTCTTAAAATCTTCTTTCAAATGGCTCAAACTGTTTCGCCAAAATAATCCCATAAAATGGATAAAAAGGTTTCACCCAAATAATCCCTAAACGTAATTTCAGCGTGTTCCTTTTGTTTGGCATCTCTGCGCTAACGCATTCCAAATTTCTAGGAAACCCTTTCCTACGTTAATCTCTTCATCTCATAAATTTTCCTAGCTAAACTATTAGGGTTTCGTTAGAATATCAATTTATCTCTCCGACTTAAAGCTCCGTGAAGCCGTATTTAAAAATAGAATTTCTATCTCTTTAGACTCCCGCATAATTCCAAGATATCATGTGATGTCAATTATAATTCCTGACACTAAAGATCAATGAAGCCCTATTTAAAAATAGAATATTAATTTTTCTCTCTGTCCTAAAGAATGTTTATCCCTCATACCTAAGATTAAAGAAGCCTTAATGTTTCTTAATTCTCCCCTTCGTGAATCAATAATTTCACCTATCGATTATGTAAATCAAGTTCACAGGTGCTATTTCTCAGGTTAAGCTAACCAAACAACAATGAAGCCATGTTTGTTTCTTAATTCCCCCTTCCTCAGACCTAAGATTAAAGAAGCCTTAATGTTTCTTAATTCTCCCCTTCGTGAATCAATACTTTCCCCTAGCGATTATGTAAATCAAGTTCAAATGTGATTTTTCTCAGTTTAAGCTAACAAAAAAATACAGAAGCCAAGTTTGTTTAGTCCTTCGACCAGACTTCAGACCTAAGATTAAAGACGCCTTAATGTTTGTAAATTATTACCTTTGCGAATCAACAATTTCCCCTAGCGAGTATGTAAATCAAGTTCTCTGAAATTCACGTCACCTTCAATTACGCAATCACGTTCTCGGAAACCCACTTCCTCCTCGAGGCCCATATCAATAACATTGTTTCCCGTTAGAATTCAATGCACAGGTACAACCTTCGTCCCCGAGCTATTACACATAGAAACATCAAATAAATCGATCTCGGAAAAAGAGGTCATTGATCCCCTTACGTAATCTTTCTCCCTAGGGAGGCTATGCCCTTATTTGGGGTGCAAAAAAAGTTGTAGGTGGCAGCAGGGGTGAGCAATGGGACTCAATAATGCATCTCTACTACTAGTGCCCTTTTTAATAGTCGAAAATGATTGGATTGGCCCTCTTACGCCAACCATTTCCCCAAAAACATCCAATCAAAATTTTGAGACAGCCATTTTATTCAACGTAGTTTTAAGTTCTGTAAATTAGGTCTTTGAGGATGACAACCCCCTCCCAGCCCTCAGGACAAGGGTTATAAGTTATTCCCTGGGGGTATATTAAGTTTTTATGGAACGAGTTGTCGTAGAAACTTCAAAAAGGGCTCATTTGATTAGAAATTGAAATGGCTAGTGCCCTTTTATAATAGTCGAAACTAATTGGAAGGCAACTAACACCCCGTCCACGCCCACCATTTTCCCAAACACATCCAGTCAAAATTTCGAGATAGCCATTTTGTTCCATGCAGTTAAAGTTCAGGAAATTATACCTTTGAGCAGGACACTCCCCCACACAGTCTTCAGGGCAATTGTTATAAGTTATACCCTGGGGGCATATAATTTATAGTTTTTATTGAAATCTTTGTCTTAGAAATTCAAAATCTTTGAAATCTTTGTCGATTGGAAATTCAAAGGTCTAGTGCCCTTTTTAATAGTCAAAAGTGATTTGAGGGCAACTAGCCCCCCTCTATCGCTCACCTTCTCCCCAAACACATCCAATCAAACTTTTTAGATAGCCATTTTGTTCATTGTTGCGGATTTCCAGATAGAAATTATGTTTTCGAGGAGGACACTCCCCCACAACCCTTAGGGCAAGAGCTGTAAGTTATGCCCTGGGGGCATATAAGGTATTTATAGAACGCGTTGTCCTAGAAACTTCAAAAAGGGCTCATTCGATTGGAAATTGAAATGGCTAGTGCCTTTTTAATAGTCGAAAGTGACTGGAAGGCAACTAACACCGCTTCCACGCCCACCATTTCCCCGAACATATCCAATCGAAATTTTTAGATAGCCATTTTGTTCCACACAGTTTAAAGTTCAGGAAATTATACCTTTGAGCAGGACAATCCCCCCTCAGTCTTCACGAAAAGGGTTATAAGTTATGCCCTGGGGGCATATAAGGGTTTTATAAAATTATTTGTCGTAAAAACTTGAAAGTTAGCTCATTCGATTGGAAATTCAAAGGGCTAGTGCCCTTTTTAATAGTCGAAAGTGTTTTGAGGGCAACTAACCCCCCTTCCCACGCCCACCTTTTCCCCAAACACATCCAATCAAAATTTTTAGATAGCCATTTTATTCAACGTAGTCGAAAGTTTTAGAAATAAGGTCTTTAAGAATGACAACCCATCCCCCCCCACAACCCTAAGGGCAATGGTTGTAAGCTATGCCCTGGGAGCATGTAAGGTTATAGAGGGACAGGCTATAGAGTATTCACTTGTAGTCATGGATACGTTAGATTACGACAACAAAATTTATTCACACCTAAAAGACACAAATACATATACTCCCTTGACTCACGACCATACTGATAAGTTTGCGAATAAAATTATAACCGAATTAAAGAATCTAAAACAAAATGGCATAATCGCCCCACAATTGTATAATAAATTTCTTCCCCGAGGTAGCTTTCGCCCAAAGTTTTACGGTTTACCGAAATTACAAAAGCAAGGTATTCCCTTAAGACCAATTGTAGCATGTACGAAAGCCCCTGCTTCCAATATCGGAAAGTGGTTATGTACAGCCTTCAGACCTTTGCTTTATTCCCAAAAATCGTACATATGTAATTCGGTAGATTTAGTAGAAAAACTTAAAAGTGCATGCATTTCAGAAAATACAATAGTAAGTAGTATTGACATAGTTTCTATGTACACAAATATTGATGTAGCAATATCTGAGCAGTTATTAAAAAAATGAAGATTCAACAGCATGAATAGATTACGAGGTTTTAATGTTCCTAGTCTATATTTTTAATAAGCATTCAATGCATTTTCAGTTCCGTAATTATTTTTAACAACAAAAACAGGGTCTCCCTATAGGTGCGCCGCTATCCAGGTTTTTAGCGAACATTTATGTAGAATACTTTGAAAATTGGGCCTTAAATTCATATTTTTTAAAACATGTCTATTGGGGACGTTATATGGATGATGTAATATCGCTCTGGAATTATGGGGAAAATGAACTTAGTGGCTTTCTAGATTGCCTTAATACATATGACCGAAATTTACAATTTACCTTAGAAATTGAAAATGCAAATAAATTACCGTTTCTGGATGTTTTAATTATTCGTGACATTGATAAACTGGATTTTACAATTTACAGAAAACCCACACAAAATAACAGATATCTACATTTTAAATCCAATCACCCCCCACAAGTTAAAAGAGGTGTCGTTACATCTCTTGTTGACCGTGCCCTAAACATTTGCTCTGAATCTTACATCACAGATGAACTAAATTTTATTAGAGACATACTTTTTGGAAACGGTTATCAAATTGTCTTTATTAACAATACAAATAGCCAAAGATTGGCAAGACACTCCCGTAAAATTAAGGGTCTTTTGCAATGTGAAGGTCCCGTCAAGCCCTCAAATATAATTTACCTTCCATATATTCCAAAATTCACTACAAGTTTAAAAAAAGTTTGCACACAAAATAATTTTTATGTTATATTTACAAATAATTTTAAAATCATGAATTTCTTAAATTCTGGTAAAGATATAAGTAGAGGTGACCCTATAACTCCGACGAGAACACCCTGCTGTCACCTATAACTTTTTTTACATAATTCATGGATGGTTATGTGTGTTGGTCGATTTATTTGATGTTTTATGGATTTTGTCAGTGAGAATGAAAAAACAGGAACTTTGTCACATTTATGTCTGTTTTTCATGGATGGTTATGTGTGTTGATCAATTTATTTGATGGTTTTATGGTTTTTGTCAGTGAGAATTTGAAAAACAGGAATTTTCTCACATTTATGGATGGTTTTATGGATTTTGTCAGTGAGAATGGAAAAACAGGAACTTTGTCACTCCCTTCTTGTTGTTGTTCGATGCAGGTGTTATGAGTTTCCGGGAAACAGTATTTGTTATTGTTGTTCAAGCCAAATCTTATGAGTTTCCAAGGTAACAGTTAGATCACATGTTTCCTTCTCAGCCAATCAGAGGACTTTTTTTACATAACAATTTGACCTTGAGATGAAATGAGTGAACAAGTTGAGTTAGAAATATCCTTTTATTGCAACTGTTCTATTTGTAAGGGACATTTTCATGATTTTGAGTATTCACACGAACCTACTGAATGTTTAGACAGCATAGAGGCAGAGACAGATGAGAAGAATCTGGAGGAAACGAGAAGAAAAATTATATGTGACATGGAGAAAAATCTATACCGATTGCAAGTAAGCCCAGATAAAAGAAGGATTGATATGATAGAAAAGGAAGATCAAAAGAAGAGACTGGTAAAAGAGGGCTTTCTCTATAGTGTAAAAGACAGCAGTGAAAACCCAAAGAAAAATGTGTATAGTGCAAGATATAACTCGGATTATTATGATGATTATGCTATAAGAGAAGAGAAAAAGTGGCCCTTTAAGAGACAACATAAGAGGTCATTCTACGAAAAGGATTTTAAACAACGGAAACCATGGTGGAAGAGTTCTCATATATGATTTACCGTTAAATCTAATTATTAATATGTATAATGAGTTTTATATTGTAATCACACAATAAATTTGTTTTTATTATTTTAATTTTCATATACTCGATATATAGAGTGAGGATACCAGCAGAGACTTCTGTACATGAATAGTTCAGTTTGATTAAATCACCCCATAGAGTATTATCAGTCCATAACCAAGTCTTCTATCAAAGATAACAAAAATAATTCATTCTTTCTAATCTTTATTCTCTTGAAATATCGATATTTATAACAGTTTTTAAATAAACTACATCTGGTTCAATTATCAGAATATCTATGTCTTCATCCTCCACTAGCACTATGTCTACCAGAGGGGGTGGTATACATTCAACCTCCGGTTTAAGTAATTGAACACCATCTTCATCATTTATTGATATATCAATCAATGGAGTGGACCTGTATTCAAATAAATCGCCACGTACTCCTATTGTAGGCAAACTAGGAGCCAAACGCTCGTCATCCTCTATGCAAAGACGACCTGAAGGCCCCCGCCGTACCAGATCTTCTGACGTATATGAAAGACCATCTTCAGTATAGTGTGCTTCTAGCACATCATCAGTACCTTCGAAGGCTGTACTAGTACAAAGAAGGACCTCCTCATCAAGTGAGAGATCCCAACCAAGCCATACATCCTAAAAGATTGATAGCGCGATGATCAAAAACTAGAGTTTCCTGCGGAAAACCTATAATAGTTCAGATTTTACGGGGATAGTTTATTTTCGAACCATTACATCTACCAAAGGTTCAACACCTGAGTTAAACTAAGAGGTTTCAACTTCAAAAAAAAATTACATTTTGACAAAATTTGACAATTTACTAAATTTAGATTTTTGCTTAGTTTCAAAAATGTTTTCTGTCACTCATCATCTTTTAATCATTCACAAATAATACTAAAGAAAACCACTTCCCACGGTGTATTGATTTTAAATTATTAAGAAGGATATTATTTCTTTGAAATATACATTTTACATTTTTAATTTTCATGCTTTTGATAATTATCTTCTTCTTTTGGTGTAAATTGCAGCTGAAGGCTTATCGCAAAATCACAGTTTCAAGTTTTTTCATATACCAAAATTGAAGGAAGCTAGAAAATGTGAAAAATTCTTTTTACCCGAATATTCTTCAGAGCCCAACCTAACTACGATCTGAAAACAAAAATATAACTTATAGTTGAACAAATTTTTTTAAATATCTCCTTCCTGACATAATTTTTAACTAGCAAATTATTATAAGTAGTAACTAATTACTTAATTTTTATCGAACTTATAATTAATTTAACCAAAAATTCAAATTTTTTGATACCACAACTATAAATGGCATACGAAAAAGAATATGAAAAACTACAGCATTTTAAAAGTACAGAGTTTGGCTCATGAAATTGAATAGAACAACGGATCTATGACAAATAGCTTCAGAATCAAAATATAACCGAGTAAAATAAAGGTCCATCCGGTCTTTTTGGTTATTCACCCCCCCCCACCAAACAAGCAATGCAGTTAAAACCTACTTAGAATCTATACTTAGACCTTGAAACTAGAAGAAACTAAATTTTCTGTAAAGTTATGTCTAACGATAGACTTATTAGAGTGACAGAAACTTTTTTTTCCACAACCCACAAGAGGATATTTTTCAAGTAAAAAGTAAAGAGCTGCTACACTAAATCAAAGATGAACAGAAATAATGTCGAATAATTTGTCAAACGTAAACCTATATCCAATGATATATTTAATTGAGTGACAAAAACTTTTTCCACAAGAGGTTATTTTTCAATTAAAAGTAAAGAGCTGCTACACTAAATCAAAGATGAACAGAAATAATGTCGAATAATTGTTCAAACGTAAACTTATGCATAATGATATATTTAATAGAGTAGTAAGTCTAGCTTTGAAAAGCGTGCTAGAACATCTAGAAATAAGGAATCATATCTAAAAATTAGTATTTTTTATTAATATAGAAAACAAAATTATGAATAATAAAAAAAAAAAAAAAAAAAAAAAAAACAAAAAAAAAAAACTCGATAGGCAAGCGTCCAGCGGGCTTTAACCCATAAAAAACTTTGAATAATTTCCACATCCTTTTGTACAAAATATTTTGCTGCTTCCACGCAATTAATCTATTCAATTTTGTAAAGTTTGACTCCTGGTAAAATATGATGTGTGCCCATTGCGGGCAAATATATCCCTTAACAAAAAAATACACATGTGTCTACACAAAGAGACAGTTTTACTCTTATGGATATGATTCAATACTCACTACAAATCAAATGGGCTCTTAGTCTCCTTTCAAATGAATAGGAGTTCAGCTTCTGAGCGATAAAAAAATTATTTGATATAATTGGTAAGTGCTCGTATTGCCTAGGCAATTACTTGAGGTTATACAGCGGGTAGCTAAACCCAGTATTCCTCAAGAGCCCCCCCCTCTCCCCAGGCTCCCAAAGAGCCCCCAAACCCCAAACACTCCCCGGGCTCCCAAAGGCCCTTCCTCTGTCCCCAAAGGTCCACCGGGACTCCCAAAGGACCAATCGGCACTCAAGGGCCCCCCAGACCCCAAAAGGCCCTACCCGAGCCCCCCAAAGGCCCTCCCCCGGTCCCCAAAGGTCCACTACACCCCCAAAGACCCTCCCCCGGTCCCCAAAGGTCCCCCGAACCCCCAAAGGCCCTCCCCTGATCCACAAATGCCCCCCAGGCTCCCAAAGGGCCCCCAAACCCCCAAAGGCCCTTCCCCGATCTCCAAAGGCCCCCCGGGCTCCCAAAGGCTCTCGAACCCTCAAAGACCCCCCCCCATGCCCCCAAAGGCCCCCCGAGCCCCTCCATTTCTCCCACCAAAGAGGATGCGCTAAGGTTTATTCTTTTTTTCATGTCGTTTGACGGATAGATTATTTGGAATTACAAAGAAGGGGGTAGACAGACCTCTGTCTTATAAGGTGCAATCGTTTATTATAACCGGTCAATATTACTAATCAGGATCCTTTCATTTTGGAGATAACGCGAACAAGACAAATAGTCTTACAACCTAAGCCATGTAAGCCCGTGGCTACCAACCGATACAGATTGTCTTTTCTACAGTATTTTGAGTCTCATTTTAGTAAATAAGTGACAAAGAAGAGTGATTATTTAAATTATATTGTCTCTTAATTTAACTGTTAATTTAATTCCTGTTATTTGACATAATAAATTCGTATCGTATCGCACCGTATCGAATATCACTAATAACGCTTAAGCAGAAATTGTTATATTTTTCTTATTCATCTTCGTATTGAAGCGATACTCGATTACAGGTTCTTAGCAGCTATTGAATAGAAAGAATATAAAGCCGAGGTATTTTCTAATCATATTTAATCTACTAGTAAGAATGTTAATAAGTATATATACACAGAGACATTAATGGGGGGAGGGGGATTTTGAAAAGACTTATTGACTGCATTCTGCTTGAAAAATAGCTTTTTGGTATAGTCATCGAAAAAATTCTAATTGTCCATTGCCCCCCATAAGTTTTATGAAATATATCTGACCCTCCCTTCTAAATTTTCATGAATTGATACCACTGCTGATACGTAAATCAAAACAAGACGAAATCTAATCAGGAAGCTTCAAGCTATGGAATCCATAAGACAATTATTAAACCAAGTAATACAGGGCTTTAAAGATTTTAAACAGTAAGTCTTTAAAAAGCTGAATGATCATTGCGAACAACACTATTAATAAAAAAAAAAAAGATGCAGAAAATGTAGTGTAAGATAAGCGCTGATAATTTCAAACACCCAGTGTAGGAAAGGAGTTTAAAGAAATATATGAATGTCAATGGAGTCAGTAAATAGCGATACTTTTATCATATGAGGGCAAAGGACAAACGTGTGCATTTGTATTGCCCTTTGCAGCTTGATGTTTCCCTTGGAGCTGTCATTAGTTGTATTTATAAAATTCTACAAAAGAAGTAGGCCTATATCCAATCTCCCCTTTGAAAAATATAGAACTCTATTGACACTCCTGGTTATTGGTGAACAGTTCTGGATAATCACTTTATATACTGAAATCAGTCGAAGTTTTGTAGCATAGGTCCATAGCCTCTGACGTAAGTCATTATGATCATTGGTGAAATTATGATAACAGCTAATGTGATATATTTGTCTGTGTTGCACAAAGAAATTACACAACACAATTAAAAACATGCATTCGTCTAGGTTCCTATTTATATTTTTTACTAAGGAAGCTTCAACTAATTTGTTATTTCTGAGAACTCTGATGAGGAGGCCATATAAAGCAAAAGGGTTACAAGTATATTAAAAGGTAATGAGTGTTTGCTAATGAAGAATTTACTGTCGTAGGGGCTCAAATTCACAAGGACTCAGTGATATCTTCCTTGTTCCTATGAATTTCGAAGTATAATGGTTAATATCAGTGATGCACACAGAGTGGAGGGGGCCTCAAGGCCCAGACCCCCCCCCCCCAGAATCCTATTTTTTCTGAATTTTCGGGTACTTTTTATTCAAACTATCCAATAGATTTTTTATTCCCTTCCCCGAAAAGAAACATTTTACATATGGGTCTCATATTTTTTTATACTGGGTCCACTCTTTAGGTTTACTTTAACCTGTAGCTTGCACATTAATGGTACAATTCAGTAGCTTTACAAACATTATCAATCAATACAGAAAGATCGTCAACTTTTAAAAGTTCATAGATGCAAAAATTCCAAATAACATTAATGATTATGGATGTCCAAGCTAATATAGTCCTTAACCATTGCATAGTTATAATTGAAAATGAAGTATATAAAAAAGCATCAAGCCCTTAAAATACTTTTCTGTAAGAAGCAAATGAACGGAAATCATAGAGACATCACTTACAGCATGCAATTTGGTCATTCCCTATTGATCAAAGGGTCTCTTCCTAATTGGAGCATGACGGTCAGCATACCTGTCCCATGACCCATGTAAATCATAGGTCACGTACTAGCTACCACAGACCCAGAAGGGGCTGAATTCACATTTTAGAGAAAAAAAGCGCACACAAAAAAAGCAAATATAATAGCAATTTAAAATCTCCCCCCCCCCCAAACTCAAATTTCTGGGGGGGGGGGACATATTTTCATTGTATTTTGAATATTTTCCTTTGGAAAACACACCGAAAAGCAATATTAAGAGATATATTTTTGAGTTTTTCACTGAAAATCCCTTTTTTTTGCCAAACCTTGACCTCCCTAATTAAAGGATATGAATTAGAACCCTGGGAACGTATTTTTATCGTATATTGCGTATTTTTGTTGGAAAAACACTGAAAAGCCATATTGAGTGCTATATTTGTGAGTTTTTCACTGTCAATTCCCTTTTTTTGCCAAGCCTTGACCTCCCTAATTAAAGGATACGAATTAGAACCATGGGAACGTGATTTCATCGTATTTTGCATTTTTTCTAACTTTTGTGTGTTTTCGCAATAGAATGGCTCAATTGTGAGTTTTTCACTGACAATTCCTTTTTAGCCATGCCTTTATAATCAATGGAACATAGTTCTTTGTATTTTACATATTTTTGATTGGAAAACACACCGAAAGGTCATATTATTTCAACTTACATCAAACGTTAGAGGGCTTACATTTGAAGAACTATCCATTATTTGTATATATTCTTCTATATTTCAGACTATACTGTTTTCAAAAACTTCAAAACCCCGAAATATACTCACTTAACGGTTAACTATTCGCGAAAATGATACTAGGTCACGCTATTAGAACAATAATTACCTCACTATCTATCGTTCACGGGGAAACAGATTCAAACAATACTTCCTACATCATTTGGTTTAATTACGACAAACGGGGCGTGTTCAATACAGATTAAAACCAGAAAAGACCAGAAACACATAAAAATAAGAAAAAAGGGAATCGCAACCAATCACATGTCGAGGCTTAATATTTTCAAGGTTTTAGCTTTTGACGGATAACACTAAACCTAAGGATATTTATGTATTTAGAATCGACGTATAAAGCCAATCATTTTCATGGATATATAATTACTAAAATTTAGTTTTTTAGAGTTATGGTTACTTTCGGACCAGTTGCACTTTACTTTCACCTTGTTTCCCAAAAACTGTTTAAAATTAGGGTTTTTTAGGTGTTGTCATCCTTAAATACATAATTTTAGGTTTTATTGTTCGACTTGATAGGAATTCTGCAACAGGATGCTCGTTGAAATTTCTTAATGACTAAAGATTATTTTAACAAGAAATGACTGAAAAGTGTTTTGGGGGGGAGATGGGTTGATTGGTAGAAGGATTGATGAGGATAGTTATCGTTGAGGACGATGTGATAGCGAAAATCCCGTGTGGATGAGTTGAAATAAAAATATTAACATTAAATGGCTGAAAATTGTTTTGAGGGAGATGGGTTGATTGGCAGAGGGATTTATTAGCGAAGCTATAGCGGAGGGTAAGTTGCTAGTGAAAAATCCAAGCTAATTGGACTTAAATTATTTCAAGAGATACACGTTAGCACTCTAAAGAGAAATTTGAGCCTTTCAGAGAACTTTCGGGAATGGGTCTACAGGCTAATCAGTTCATGATAAAAAGGTGAAATGAGCCCATCTAACATTTCTAGGCTAACTTACATCAAGTTAAGTGGCGCGCCACTTAGCCTGATGTAAGTTAACCTAGAAATGTTAGGTGAGCTAACCTAATCTAACCTAACCTGACCTTGGCGGTGAGGGTCACATCCGTATCAGGCTTTCAGTCACCTTGGACCGAAGGTGGGGGGGGGAGGGGGGGTCACCTTTTTATCATGAACTGATTAGCCTGTAGACCCATTCCCGAAAGTTCTCTGAAAGACTCAAATTTCTCTTTAGAGTGCTAACGTGTATCTCTTGAAATAATTTAAGTCCAATTAGCTTGGATTTTTCACTAGCAACTTACCCTCCGCTATAGCTTCGCTAATAAATCCCTCTGCCAATCAACCCATCTCCCCCAAAACAATTTTCAGCCATTTCTTGTTAATATTTTTATTTCAACTCATCCACACGGGTTTTTCGCGATCACATCGTCCTCCACTATAACTATCCTAAGAAATCCCTCTACCAATCAACCCATCTCCCCCCCAAAACACTTTTCAGTCATTTCTTGTTAAAATAATCTTTAGTCATTAAGAAATTTCAACGAGCATCCTGTTGCAGAATTCCTATCAAGTCGGAAAATAAAGCAAAAACGAAAAACACCTAAAAAACCCTAATTTTAAACAGTTTTTGGGAAACAAGGTGAAAGTAAAGTGCAACTGGTCCGAAAATAACAATAACTCTAAAAAACTAAATTATAGTTTATTATATATCCATGAAAATGATTGGCTTTATACGTTGATTCTAAATACATAAATTTCCTTAGGTTTAGTGTTATCCGTCAAAAGCTAAAACCTTGAGAATATTAAGCCTCGACATGTGATTGGTTGCGATTCCCTTTTTTCTTATTTTTATGTGTTTCTGGTCTTTTCTGGTTTTAATCTGTATTGGACATGCCACGTTTGTCGTAATTAAACCAAATGATGTAGGAAGTATTGTTTGAATCTGTTCCCTGTGAACGATAGATAGAGAGGTAATTATTGTTCTAATAGCGTGACCTAGTACGATTTTCGCGAATAGTTAACCGTTAAGCGAGTATATTTCGGGGTTTTGAAGTTTTTGAAAACAGTATAGTCTGAAATATAGAAGAATATATACAAATAATGGATAGTTCTTCAAATGTAAGCCCTCTAACGTTTGATGTAAGTTGAAATAATATGACCTTTCGGTGTGTTTTCCAATCAAAAATATGTAAAATACAAAGAACTATGTTCCATTGATTATAAAGGCATGGCTAAAAAGGAATTGTCAGTGAAAAACTCACAATTGAGCCATTCTATTGCGAAAACACAAAAGTTAGAAAAAATGCAAAATATGATGAAATCACGTTCCCATGGTTCTAATTCGTATCCTTCAATTAGGGAGGTCAAGGCTTGGCAAAAAAAAAAGGGAATTTTCAGTGAAAAACTCAAAAATATAGCTCTTAATATGGCTTTTCAGTGTTTTTCCAACGGAAATACGCAAAATACGACGAAATTACGTTCCCATGGTTCTAATTCATATCCTTTAATTAGAGGGGTCAAGGTTTGGCAAGAAAAAGGAATTTTCAGTGAAAAACTCACAAATCTAGCTCTTAATCTGGCTTTTCGGTGTGTTTTCCAAAGTAAAATATTCAAAATATAATGAAAATATGTCCCCCCCCAGAAATTTGAGTTTGGGGGGGGGATTTTAAATTGCTATTATATTTGCTTTTTTGTGTGCGCTTTTTGTCTCTAAAATGTGAATTCAGCCCCTTCTGGGTCTGTGGTAGCTAGTACGTGACCTA
The DNA here is from genome assembly GCF_049724085.1 of Artemia sp. Qi Xiang Cuo. Classification (NCBI taxonomy): domain Eukaryota; kingdom Metazoa; phylum Arthropoda; class Branchiopoda; order Anostraca; family Artemiidae; genus Artemia; species Artemia sp. Qi Xiang Cuo. Next base: position 48,959,778 of record NC_142798.1, on the reverse strand, counting down.
TGATTTACATGGGTCATGGGACAGGTATGCTGACCGTCATGCTCCAATTAGGAAGAGACCTCTTGATCATTGGGGAATGACAAATTTGCACGCTGCAAGTGATGTCTCTATGCTTTCCGTTCATTTGCTTCTTACAGAAAAGTATTTTAAGGGCTTGATGCTTTTTTATATGCTTCCTTTTTAATTATAACTATGCAATGGTTAAGGACTATCTTAGCTCGGCCATCCATAATCATTAATGTTATTTGGAATTTTTGCAGTTATGAACTTTTAATAGTTAACGATCTGTATTGATTGATAACGGTTGTGAAGCTACTGAATTGTACCATTAATATGTGTGCTACAGGTTAAAGTAGACCTAAAGACTGGACCCAGTATAAAAAAGATGAGACACATATGTAAAATGTTTCTTTTCGGGGAAGGGAATAAAAAATCTATTGGATAGTTTGAATAAAAAGTACCCGAAAATTCAGAAAAAATAGGATTCTGGGGAGGGGGGGGGGTCTGGGCCTTGAGGCCCCCTCCTCTCTGTGTGCATCACTGATATTAACCATTATACTTTGAAATTCCTAGGAACAAGGAAGATATCACTAAGTCCTTGTGAATTTGAGCCCCAACGACAGTAAATTCTTCATTAGCAAACACTCATTACCTTTTAATATACTTGTAACCCTTTTGCTTTATATGGCCTCCTCATCAGAGTTCTCGGAAATAACAAATTAGTTGAAGCTTCCTTAGTAAAAAATATAAATAGGAACCTAAACGAATGCATGTTTTAATTGTGTTGAGTAATTTCTTTGTGCACCACAGACAAATAGACCACATTAGCTGTTATCATAATTTTACCAATGATCATAATGACTTACGTGAGAGGCTATGGACCTATGCTACAAAACTTCGACTGATTTCAGTATATAAAGTGATTATCCAGAACTGTTCACCAATAACCAGGAGTGTCAAAAGAGTTCTATATTTTTCAAAGGGGAGATTGGACATAGGCCTACTTCTTTTGTAGACCTTTATAAATACAACTTATTACAGCTCCAAGGGCAACACTAAGCTGCACAGGTCAACACACATGCACACGCTTGTCCTTTGCCCTAATATGATAAAGGCATCACTATTTACTGACTCCATTGACGTTCTTATATTTCTTTCACCTCTTTTCCTAAGCTGGTGTTTGAAATTATCAGCACTTATCTTATACTACATTTTATGCATCTTTTTTTTATTAATAGTGTTGCTCGCAATGATCATTCATATTTTTAAATACTTACTGTTTAAAATCTTTACGGACCTGTATTACTTGGTTTAATAATTGTCTTATGGATTCCATAGCTTGAAGATTCCTGATTAAATTTCGTCTTGTGTTGATTTACGTATAAGCAGTGGTATCAAATCATGAACAGTTAGAATGGAGGGTCAGATATATTTCTTAAAACTTAGGGGGGCAATGGGCAATTAGAATTTTTTCGATTAAAATACCAAAAAGCTAATTTTCAAGCAGAATTCAGTCAATCTATCTTTTCAATATCCCCCCCCCCCATTCATGTCTCTGCGTATATATCCGTATTAACCTTCTTACTAGTAGAGTTAATATGATTAGAAAATACCTCGGCTTTATATTCTTTCTATTCAATAGTTGCTAAGAACCTGTAATCGAGTATCGCTTAATATAAAGATGAATAAGAAAAATATAGCAATTTCTGCTTAAGTTTTATTTGTTATATTTGATACGTTGTGATATGATACGAGTTTATTATTCCAAATAACAGGAATTAAATTAAAAGATAAATTAAGAGACAATATAATTTAAATAATCACTCTTCTTTGTCACTTATTTACTAAAATGAGTCACAAAATACTGTAGAAAAGACAATCTGTATCGGTTGGTAGCCACGGGCTTACATGGCTTGGGTTGTAAGACTATTCGGCTTGTTCGCGTTATCTCCAAAATGAAAGGATCCTTATTAGTAATATTTACCAGTTATAATAAACGATTGCACCTTATAAGACAGAGCTCTTTCTACCCCCTTCTTTGTAATGCCAGATAGTCTATCCGTCAACCGATATGAAAAAGAATAAACCTTAGCGCATCCTCTTTGGTGGGAGAAATGGAGGGGCTAGGGGGGCTTTGGGGGCACAGGGGGGTCTTTGAGGGTTCGAGAGCCTTTGGGAGCCCGGGGGGCCTTTGGAGATCGGGGAAGGACCTTTGGGGGTTTGGGGGCCCTTTGGGAGCCTGAGGAGCCTTTGTGGATCAGGGGAGGGCCTTTGGGGGTTCGGGGGACCTTTGGGGACCGGGGGAGGGCCTTTGGGGGGCTCGGGTCGGGCCTTTTGGGGTCTGGGGGGGCCCTTGAGCGCCGATTGGTCCTTTGGGAGTCCCGGTGGGCCTTTGGGGACAGGGGAAGGGCCTTTGGGAGCCCGGGGAGTCTTTGGGGTCTGGGGGCTCTTTGGGAGCCGGGGGGCGGGAGGGGCTCTTGAGGAATACTGGGTTTAGCTACCCGCTGTATAACCTCAAGTAATTGCCTAGGCAATACGAGCACTTACCAATTATATAAAAATAATTTTTTTATCGCTCAGAAGCTGAACTCCTATTCATTTGAAAGGAGACTAAGAGCCCATTTGATTTGTAGTGAGTATTGAATCATATCCATAAGAATAAAACTGTCTCTTTGTGTAGACACATGCGTATTTTTTTGTTAATGGATATATTTGCCCGCAATGGGCACACATCATATTTTACCAGGAGTCAAACTTTACAAAATTGAAGAGATTAATTGCGTGGAAGCAGTAAAATATGTTTTAAAATAGGTTGTGGAAATTATTAAAATTTGTTTATTGTTTAAAGCCCGCTGGCCGCTTTCCTATCGAGTTTTTTTTTTTTTTTTTTTTTTTTTTTTTTTTTTATTAGGTATAATTTTATTTGCTATAGTAATAAAAAAAACTAATTTTTAGATATGATACCTTCTTTCTAGATGTTCTAGCACGCTTTTCAAAGCTAGACTTACTACTCTATTAAATATATCATTATGCATAAGTTTACGTTTGAACAATTATTCGACATTATTTCTGTTCATCTTTGATTTAGTGTAGCAGCTCTTTACTTTTAATTGAAAAATAACCTCTTGTGGAAAAAGTTTTTGTCACTCAATTAAATATATCATTGGATATAGGTTTACGTTTGACAAATTATTCGACATTATTTCTGTTCATCTTTGATTTAGTGTAGCAGCTCTTTACTTTTTACTTGGAAAATATCCTCTTGTGGGTTGTGGAAAAAAAAAGTTTCTGTCACTCTAATAAGTCTATCATTAGACATAACTTTACAGAAAATTTAGTTTCTTCTAGTTTCACGGTCTAAGTATAGATTCTAAGTAGGTTTTAACTGCACTGCTTGTTTGGTGGGGGGGGGGTGAATAACCAAAAATACCGGATGGACCTTTATTTGACTCGGTTAGATTTTGATTCTGAAGCTATTTGTCATAGATCCGTTGTTCTATTCAATTTCATGAGCCAAACTCTGTACTTTTAAAATGTTGTAGTTTTTTATATTCTTTTTCGTTTGCCATTTATAGTTGTGGTATCAAAAAATTTGGATTGTTGGTTCAATTAATTATAAGTTCATTAAAAATTAAGTAATTAGTTACTACTTATAATAATTTGCAAGTTCCAAATGATGTCAGAAAAGAGATATTTAAAAAAATTTGTCCAACTATAAGATATATTATTGTTTTCAGATCGTAGTTAGGTTGGGCTCTGACGAATATTCGGGTAAAAATAATTTTTTACATTTTCTAGCTTCCTTCAATTTTAGTATATGAAAAAACTTGAAACTGTGATTTTGTGATAAGCCTTCAGCTGCAATTTACGCCAAAAGGACAAGATAATTATCAAAAGCATCAAAATTAAAAACGTAAAATTTATATTTCAAAGAAATAATATCCTTCTTAATAATTTAAAATCAATAAACCGTGGGAAGTGGTTTTCTTGAGTATTATTTGTGAATTATTAAAAGATGATGAATGACAGAAAACATTTTTGAAACTAAACAAAACTCTAAATTTAGCAAATTGTCAAATGTTGTCCAAATGTAATTTTTTCCTGAAGTTGAAACCTCTTAGTTTAACTCAGGTGTTGAACCTTTGGTAGATGTATTGGTTCGAAAATAAACTATCCCCGTAAAATCTGAACTATTATAGGTTTTCCGCAGGAAACTCTAGTTTTTGATCATAGCGCTATCGATATTTTAGGATTTATGGCTTGGTTGGGATCTCTCACTTGATGAGGAGGTCCTTCTTTGTACTAGTACATCCTTCGAAGGGACTGATGATGTGCTAGAGGTACATTATACTGAAGATGGTCTTTCATATACGTCGGAAGATCTGGTACGGCGGGGGCCTTCAGGTCGTCTTTGCATAGAGGATGACGAGCGGTTGGCTCCTAGTTTGCCTACAATAGGAGTACGCGGCGATTTATTTGAATACTGGCTCACCCCATTGATTGATATATCAATAAATGATGAAGATGGTGTTCAATTACTTAATCCGGAGGTTGAATGTATACCACCCCCTCTGGTAGACATAGTGCTAGTGGAGGATGAAGCATAGATATTCTGATAATTGAACCAGATGTAGTTTATTTAAAAACTGTTATAAATATCGATATTTCAAGAGAATAAAGATTAGAAAGAATGAATTATTTTTTGTTATCTTTGATAGAAGACTTGGTTATGGACTGATAGTACTCTATGGGGTGATTTAATCAAACTGAACTATTCATGTACAGAAGTCTCTGCTTGTATCCTCACTATATATATCGAGTATATGAAAATTAAAATAATACAAACAAATTTATTGTATGATTACAATATAAAACTCATTATACATATTAATAATTAGATTTAACGGTAAATCATATATGAGAACTCTTCCACCATGGTTTCCGTTGTTTAAAATCCTTTTCGTAGAATGACCTCTTATGTTGCCTCTTAAAGGCCCACTTTTTCTCTTCTCTTATAGCATAATCATCATAATAATCCGAGTTATATCTTGCACTATACACATTTTTCTTTGGGTTTTCACTGCTGTCTTTTACACTATAGAGAAAGCCCTCTTTTACCAGTCTCTTCTTTTGATCTTCCTTTTCTATCATATCAATCCTTCTTTTATCTGAGCTTACTTGCAATCGGTATAGATTTCTCTCCATGTCACATATAATTTTTCTTCTCGTTTCCTCCAGATTCTTCTCATCTGTCTCTGCCTCTATGCTGTCTAAACATTCAGTAGGTTCGTGTGAATACTCAAAATCATGAAAATGTCCCTTACAAATAGAACAGTTGCAATAAAAGGATATTTCTAACTCAACTTGTTCACTCATTTCATCTCAAGGTCAAATTGTTATGTAAACAAAGTCCTCTGATTGGATGAGAAGGAAACGTGTGATCTAACTGTTACCTTGGAAACTCATAACACCTGCATCGAACAACAACAAGAAGGGAGTGACAAAGTTCCTGTTTTTCCTTTCTCACTGACAAAATCCATAAAACCATCCATAAATGTGAGAAAATTCCTGTTTTTCAAATTCTCACTGACAAAAACCATAAAAACATCAAATAAATTGATCCACACACATAACCATCCATGAAAAACAGACATAAATGTGACAAAATTCCTGTTTTTTCATTCTCACTGAAAAATCCATAAAACATCAAATAAATCGACCAATACACATAACCATCCATGAATTATGTAAAAAAGATTATAGGTGGCAGCAGGGTGTTCTCGTCGGAGCTTTAGGGTCACCTCTACAGATAGACCCCCTGTTACTCGCCGAAGAGGGGTTTATCAAATACCTTGTGACTGTGCCCATTTTTATGTTGGTAGAACCCATCAAAATTTAGAAAAACGCCTAAAACAACACAAAGAAGACATAACTAAAGCTTTAAATTCTAATAGTACAAATATTTCCTATGATTCTGCTTTAAGCAGTCACATATATGATAACCCTAGTCCTAAAATGCTTTTTGAAGAAACTTGCCTAATTAGCAATGATTTAGACATAAAACATGTTGTTCGAGAGGCAATTGAAATTAAAATCAAAATAAATAGTAATATTTCTTTAAATAGAGATTTGGGGGAATATTCGCTTAATGCCCTATACACAAATTTAATTAAAAATGATTTAACTAATTATATTAAAAAACCATTAAATAACTCCACTCAACCTGTTACGAATAGACCATCTAGGCTGGCTGCCAAGAAGGCTAGATTAGCTTTAAAAGCTTGTCTGTAAGTATTTTAATTCCATTTGAATGAATTGTTCTCTGTCCACTTTGTTTGGAGTACCAGTCCTGGTTGAACTTCCTTGAAGTAATGATATTAGGGCTGTTTTAAAACATTTAAAAAAAAAAAACCTTTCAGTTTTAATGATTGAATTTTAATGTAAGTTTCTTTTATATTGTTTTTTATTCTCTTCGTTTGTTTTGCTGAGGACGGCCCTTGGATATAGGATTCATTTAAAGTTGCGTTCCACTGTCTTGTATAAAAATTTCCCTGTTGTTCTACTCAATGTTATGATGGAAAGGCAGTGTGGTCTTCGTCGCTATTTGCGTCTAGCTTATGGGGAGCAGTTGACTTATGATATCTATTATTTTATTAGTTTAGGCAAAAAACATGCAAATACTATTAATCAACAAAAGTTTTTAGAATCTTGTAGAATTGAAAATCTCACCCCTCAGTATTTAATATATAATGGGCTTTAAAAGCCCCGGAAAGACGCAAATTTCGTGCGCATATAACATTTAAAAACACTAGTCCACTTTATTGTGGAAAAAAAACAAAAACGACATAGTATATCAGAGATAACAAAAGCTAATGAAAAATTTTTATGCGAAAGCCAGTACACGTTTGATCATTCTCAATTGGCACGACTGAAAAATAATTTAATTAGTCACGATTTTCGTTTGTCTAGAGAACGTCTTTATAAGAAATTGGAATGTCTGAGGTATGAATCTTCGATGAATCATCGTGTTTATGCCCCGAGGTTTACTCCTGGACCCGCTATTGTTAATCTCTCCTCTAAAGCCCTTAAACCTTAGGAATTTCAAACTCTTGAAGAAGGTACAAATTTTCTTTTACACCAAAATAAGTTCCTATGACAGATATTGTTTCCTTCTTAGAATATTCTTTGCACAAACACTACACATCCATTTCTAACCCAGATGAAGTGAGGTCTTGTTTTATTAACACACTTTACGACAGCCAAAAAAAAGTTACGTCTCATACTAATTTGACGCCAGAAATTTCGCACGACATGAAAAATTCGTCTAATCTTCGCAAAGGCCATTCAATTATAATAACAAAAGCAGACAAGGGAAATTTACTTGTAGTCATGGATACCTTAGATTGCGACAATAAAGTTTATTCACACTTAAATGACACAAATATATATACTTCCATGACTCACGACCATACTGATAAGTTTCCGAATAAAATTATAAACGAATTAAAGAATCTAAAACAAAATGGCAAAATCACCCCACAATTGTATAATAAATTTCTCCCCCGAGGTAGCTTTTGCCCAAAGTTTTACGGTTTACTGAAATTACACAAGCAAGGTATTCCCTTAATTAAGGTGATCTAGAAAGCCCCTAAGTTCATTTTCCCCATAATTCCACAGCGATATTACATCATCCATATAACGCCCCCAATAGACATGTTTTAAAAAATATGAATTTAAGGCCCAATTTTCAAGGTGTTCTAATAACACAGATAGCGGTGCTCCCAGAAGGAGACCATTTTTTTGTTGTTAAAAAGAATTACGGAACTGAAAATACATTGAATACTTATTACAAATATTGACTAGGACATTAAAACCTCACAATCTATTCCTGTTGTTGAATCTTCAATTAAATGATAAGTTTATTCTATTTTATTTTTTAATAACTGCTCAGATATTGGTACATCAATATTTGTGTACATAGAAACTATGTCAAAACTACTTACTATTTTATTTTCTGAAATGCTTGCATTTTAAGTTTTTCCACTAAATCTACCGAATTACATATGTACGATTTTTGGGAATGAAGTAACGGTTTGAAGGCTGTACTAAACCACTTTCCAATATTGGAAGCAGGGGCTTTCGTACATACTACAATTAGCCTTAAGTAAAAATGGGTTTATTTAAAAAAAAAATATATACATCATCTTTTCCCTTAAGCAATGCTTGTGCGGGAGAAAACCCTCATAATAAATCAAAAAACCAAGAAACCAAAAAAAATAGAGAGAAAAAAAAAAAAAAAAACATAATTAGAGCTCAACTTACCGGACCCGAAAACCAACGAACCTCCAAACAACACCCAACAAAAATATAATAATTATAATCATATTCAGCTGCAACTAAACCCTCCTCTAAAACAAAACTTAAGTGGCGTGGAATAATCCATTCAAAATATACACATCAAAACAATGGTTCTTTAGCGACTTACGAAAATCCTGCAAACCCCCAACATTCCTCAAATCCTCTGGCGAACTCTCCCAAACTAACGGAACAACATGGCGAATTGAAAACCCAGACCTAGACGTGACCATAGCTGGTCTTCTCACCAACTGAGAAGATCGTGTCAAATTATCGTGAATACTAGACGCAAGACTAAACATTCCCGAAAAACATGATGGTAACACCGAAGCTAAATATTTAAACATAAACAAAGCATTATAGAATACACATATTCCTGCTAACGGTAGAATTTTCTACTCACGGTAAAGATGCCTCACCGATACAGATAGGTCAATTTGATTACCATAAAGAACTCTAATTGCCATATTCTGTGTTACGCAGAGCGGATGGAGGTGAGTTACGAATGTTTTCGACCAAACCATACAGCAGTAAATGAGATATGGGTGAACCATAGAAAAATACAACATTCTCAGAATTTCACACGGAAAAAGATACCTAAGTTTACGCATAATACCAATATTACGAGACAATTTGTAGTTAACAGATGCAATATGGTCTTTAAAACTAAGGCTTTCATCAATTATAACACCAAGGTATCTAGTACTAGTAGATCTTACAATAGTATGGTGCCCTACTTCTATACTATTAATCCATGGATAATGTCCAGTAATTCTACCATAAATCAAAAATTCGACTTATTATGATTCAGTTTCAATTTATTTACTCGCATCCACTTTTCAATTGAAGAAATACCTTGTTTCAATATAGTCATCAACTCATTTTCAGTTCTAGCAGCTACAGTGAAATGGGCATCATCAGAAAAACATGATAGAATTCCTTTAGTACCGTAAGTATCAAGGTCTAAAGAACAAGACACATTACTTGAAGCTCTACGAAGGTCATTAATATAAACCAAAAACAATAAAGGGCCCAAAACGGAACCCTGGGGTACTCCAATCGAAATATATTCAATTTTAGATGTAACTCCATCCATCACGACACACTGAGTCCTTCCACTAAGAAAACTAACTATCACATTTAAAAAATCACCACGTATACCACTACTATATAGCCTTTGAACTAGTATATCATGATCAATAGAGTGAAATGCTTTAGTAATATCCAAAAATATCGAAGCTATCTTCAGACCCTTGTCTAAAGCATCATTAATAAAAGTTTTTAAAAACAAAACTCCATGCTCTGTAGAATGATGTCTCCTAAACCCAAACTGACTAGAACTAAAAATTGTCTTTTCTCGAAAAAACTTACCATCCTACTATGAATCAACTTTTCAAACACTCTAGAAATAAATGGCAGTAAAGAAATCGGTCTATAATCACTAAAACAATTCTTATCCCCTCCTTTAAATATCGAGATAACATTCGCGCACTTTAGACAATCGGGAAATATTCTAGCTTTTAAACAATTGTTTACCATTCCTAAAAAATGACTAGATATAACAGGTAATATCGACTTCAAAACCTTCAACGAAATAAAATCGCCTCCTGCTGCACCATTTTTCATATTATTTATAACATCAAATAATTCATCAATAGTTACAGATTTAAGGTACGCAGACACATCACAATCTTCAGGTAGGAACTGACGAAAATCTCCATCTTGATCAAATACTGGCACCGATGATGACACACGCTGTCCAATAGTAGCGAAGTGATTACACATCTCATCTGCAACATTAGTATTCATTCCCATATTATCTGGGCGGATCAAGACGCTACCAGGGCAAGTCACCGACTTAATCAATTTCCAAGTCTTACTCGGGTTACCCTCAACTTTTTTAAATTTAACCTTATAATATTCTACCTTAGCCAGTCGGAGTGCAGCATTTAACCTACTATTATAAACTCTATATATTACTTTATCATGAGGATCATTGCTCCTTGTTGACAACTTATATAAAAAACGTCTTCTATTAATTGACTGTAACAAACTCTTTGTAATCCAAGGTTTATTCGGAGACACCCTTCTCTTCTGTATTCCTGACACTTCGCAACATTCCAAAAACGTATCCTTAATCTTACCATACCAAAGCTCAAACTTCAAATTTAAATCTAATTCTTCTTGTAAAAATTTCTTGTAAAGTCTAACTGTTCTATCCTAAGCTTAAATCTTGAAATAGTATTTGAATCAACTAATAATTTCTTAAGCTTAGGGCGAGCATTACAATTAATATTAATATTCTTAAATATACCCGGAACTAATATTGCCAAACCAAAGTGATCCGAAACATCATTTAACACAACACTTGACGAATCATGGGGAACATTCAAAAATACATTATCAATTAGAGATGAAGATGACTCCGTCACTCTAGTACAAATATTTACAGCAGGATGCATCCCATAGCCTAACATTAAATTCAAAAAATTCCGGGCTTTTAAATTAGATGCTAACAATTTCAAATCAATGTTAAAATCTCCACACACAAAACACGGCATGTTCTTACGAGTTAGAAGGTCCATTTGTTGCTCTAATAATTCTAAAAAACAATCTACATTAGCTGAAAGGGGGCGGTAACAAACAGCAATAAAAAATGGGTCACCATTCTTATCAACCTCCGTAACAAAACACTCAAAAATCATCTCTTTATTAACAGACAAATCATCCCTAACCTTGACATTCAAATCAGTTCTAATATACAGGGCAAGTCCTCCATGCTGATGGTGAGTACGGTTCTTAACATACATATTATAATTTAAAATATCCAATAGTCCAGAATTATTATTCATTAACCATGTTTCAGTAAGTGCAAGAATATGAAAATCAGATAGCATACACAGCTCCGACAAATAATCCAATGTACTATTTAACCCCTGACAATTCAAATAAAAAATGCCAAGTTTATCCGGTGCCAGTCTAGTATGTAAATCAACTGGGCACTTATAATTAACCTTCGGAAAAACATCATTAACCCCCATATCAAAATCCCTGTGAAGTATCCCTAATCCTAAATTCGAAACACTCAATGGATTATTCTCAAGCCAATCCAAACGATCATTACGAACAATTACCATTTTTTATAAATAAATATATATATAAAAAGAAAAGGAGGGTAGTTGCAACCAAACCTAACCAACTGAATAACTTACTATAACTCGGAGGGTCGGTGGTCCCGTTTCCAACGTAATTGAAGCTCGAAAAAAAAACACAATATAACCTAAAAATAATAAGAAACATATTAACAAAATAGTATAAATAAACAAACGAATACAAAAAAAGTGAAAAAATTGTCACTAACACTAGCCTGTCACAATACAGGCTTACTGTATCCATTACTGAATTCCAGAGAATTATAATTGAAGAAAACACAATGCTCTACCTGTGTCTACCACTTACCCATTCTAAATTCTAACAAAAACTAAATAAATGATAAAAAAAGAACAACTTTTCATTTTTTTTCCATAAACACATATACAAAACAAAAACAAAACAAAAAAAAAACAAAAAAAGACATATCTTAACAAAATCTTAATTCACCATTCATGATATAACCATCTATTGGTCACATAACTCAGGGATAGGCTCATCGTAACCAAATTTTGCCGCCACACCACCACGGTCGATCTGTATATATGGTCGAAATGTATTGGAAACCCATGATGAAACTCCTATAGCATTTAATCTAGATTTCTTTACATAAAACTTCCTTCGAGCTTCACGAACTGATATTGGTGCATCATCGCTAACAGATATATTTCTATGGTGTCCAATAACTTTACCTTTTAATTTCTTTCCGTTCTTAAGCACACTGACCTTCGCATCTCGAGAACCAACATCAACTTTAAAATACTGTTGCTCCTTACGGACATTACCAACAACTCGAAACCTCGGAACCATGGACAGACCTAGACCCTCCAAACACAACTGGTCAAAACACGTTTCGGCTTGGGTGGTATTTTCGTAGGGAGCATTCCAAACGATAATATTCGTCTCTGTATGTCGATACTCAGATGCCATAAGCCGACGAGACAGATCTGCACTCCCAGTTTCATACTTTTTCGTTGCACTAGCAATAATTGACATTTGATTTCTTAAGTTTAGAACATCAGATTCAAGCTGTGTAACACGCGAATTCGGAGTATTAACTTCTGATTTTAGTTCCGACTGTGTATTTTCACTGGTACCATACGATTTTCTAACTTTTTCATAAGATCGTTTCTAGAGTCTAGTTTTTACCATTTTCAGTAATTATTGTTAGCATCTTAGCAAAATCATCCGCCAGGGTCTTCAGTGAAGCGACATCGTTATTCCCTTAAGATGAAACGGTCGGATTCAACAAACTGTTCTCAACAGACTGGGATCCTACTTGGACAGTTTTAGCAATCTTCCTTTTTCGCCCCATAGCAAGTGCAAATAAAATAAAATATGTAATCTCTCTTACCTATTTGGCACATATAATTTATCCACGTCGATGCGGACGTGCAGTTCGCTAAGCCACCGTTAATTTGGGCACGGCTAACACCCCTATCTCCTGTACCGACGACTTCCAACAGCGTTTGAATACATCAGGAATCACAACCAACTTTCAGGAATACTCTGTAGCGTTTGCAAAATTCAACTAATCAAATATTTGCATTTCATTCTACTCCTCAGGACAAGCGGTAAAGGCACCTGAACTACTACTCAATCAGAGCTTGATTCATTGTCTTTGGCCTATTTTCTTTTTTTGTCATAATTAAATGACGTAATCCAAGGTGTATAATCCCAAGCCAATTCAATGTTTCGCAATATCTTCACTGTCTAACAAATACACTTTTTACAAACCAATTAAATTCAAAGTTAAATTCAATTTGCGTCCTCACAGTTCAAAGGCTAATTCAGTGAATGAGCCTTAAACATTTGCTCTGAATCTTACATCACAGATGAACAAAATTTTATTAGAGACATACGTTTTGGAAACGGTTATCCTATTGTCTTTATTAACAATACAATTAGCCAAAGATTGGCAAGGCATTCCCGTAAAATTAAGGGTCTTTTGCAATGAGAAGTTCCCGTCAAGCCCTCAAATAAAATTTACCTTCTATATAATTCCAAAGGTCATTACTAGTTTAAAAAAAGTTTGACCACAAAATATTTTTTATGTTATATTTACAAATGATTTTAAAATCATGAGTTTCCTCAACTCTGGTAAAGATATAAACCCAGTTACTCGTCAGAGAAGGGTTTATAAAATACCATCTGAATGTGGCCGTTTTTATGTTGGTAGAACCCATCCAAATTTAGAAAAACGCCTACAACAACACAATGATGACATAACTAAAGCTTTAAATTCTAATAGTACAAATATTTCCTTTGATTCTGCTTTAAGCAGTCACATATATGAGTAACCCTAGTCATAAAATGCTTTTTGAAGAAACTTGCCTTATTAGCAATGATTTAGGCATAAAACAGATTGTTCGAGAGGCAATTGAAATTAAAATCAAAATAAATAGTAACATTTCTTTAAATAAAGATTTGGGGGAATATTCGCTTAATGCCCTACACACAAATTTAATTAAAAATGATTTAACTAATTATATTAAAAAACCAGTAAATAACTCCACTCAACCTGTTACGAATAGACCATCTAGGCTGGCTGCCAAGAAGGCTAGATTAGCTTTAAAAGCTTGTCTGTAAGTATTTTAATTCTATTTGAATGAATTGTTCTCTGTCCACTTCGTTTGGACTACCAGTCCTGGTTGAACTTCCTTGAAGTAATGATATTAGGGCTGTTTTAAAATATTTTTTAAAAAAACCTTTCAGTTTTAATGACAGCTTATAGGGAGCAGTTGACTTATGATATCTTTTATTTTATTAGTTTAGGCAAAAAACCTGCTAATGATATCAATCAACAAAAGTAGAATCTTGTAGAAATGAAAATCTTATTCCTAAGTGTTTAAGATATAAATTGCTTTTAAATACCCGGAAAGAAGCGCAATTCGCGCACACATTACATTTAAAAACTCTAGTCCAAATTATTAAGGACAAAAAACAAAAACGACATAGTATTTCCTCAGAAAGAAAATCTCTTGAAAATTTTTGTGTAAAAATCTGTCCACGGTTGATTATTCTCAGGTTGTACGATTTAAAGAAATATTACTATTTATTTTGATTTTAATTTCAATTGCCTCTCGAAAAACCTGTTTTATGCCTAAATCATTGCTAATAAGGCAAGTTTCTTCAAAAAGCATTTTATGACTAGGGTTACTCATATATGTGACTGCTTAAAGCAGAATCAAAGGAAATATTTGTAATCCATGACTACAAGTGAATTTCCTATGTCTGCTTTAGTTATTATAATTGAAGGGTCTTTGCGAAGATTATACAAAATTTTCATTTCTTGCGAAATTTCTGGTGTCAAATTAGTATGAGATGTAACTTTTTTTTGGCTGCCGTAAAGTGTATTAATAAAATTAGACCTCACTTCATATGTTTTAGAAATGGATGTATAGTGTTTGTGCTAAGAAGATTCTAAGGAGGAAACAATATCTGCCACAGGAACTTGTTTTGGTGGAAAAGAGAATTTTGGACCTTTTTCAAGAGTTTGGATTTTCTTAGGTTCAAGAGCTCTAGAGGAGAGATTAACGAGAGTGGGTCCAGGAGTAAACCTTGGGGTATATACACGATGATTCATCGAAGATTCATACCTCAGACATTCCAATTTCTTATAAAGACGTTCTCTAGACAAACGGAAATCGTGACTAAATAAATTCTTTTCCAATCGTACAACCTGAGAATAATCAACCGTGGACAGATTTTCGCATAAAATTTTTTCAAGAGATTTTCGTACTGAGGAAATAATATGTCGTTTTTTTTTTTTGTGCGTTAAAAATTTGAAGATAATTTTTTAATTTTAATTTTTGGCGAAATTCGCGTATTTCCGGGGATTCAAATGAAAATTATATATTAAATACTTAGGAATAAGATTTTCAATTATGCAAGATTCTAAAGATTTTTGTTGATTTTTAAAATTAGCGTGTTTTTTGCCTAAACTAATAAAATAAAAGATATCATAGGTCAAATGCTCCCCATAAGTTAGACGTAAATAGCAACGAAGACCACACTGCCTTTTCATCATAAACAATGAGTAGAACAACAGGGAAATTTTTATACAAGACAGTGGAACGCAACTTTAAATGAATATTTCGACCCTATATCCAAGGGCCGTCCTCAGCAAAACAAACGCAGAGAATAAATAACAATATAAAAGAAACTTACATTAAAATTCAATCATTAAAACTGAAAGGTTTTTTTAAAAATGTTTTAAAACAGCCCTAATATCATTACTTCAAGGAAGTTCAACCAGGACTGGTACTGCAAACAAAGTGGACAGAGAACAATTCATTCAGATGGAATTAAAATACTTACAGACAAGCTTTTAAAGCTAATCTCGCCTTCTTGGCAGCCAGTCTAGATGATTTATTCGTAACAGGTTGACTGGAATTATTGACTGGTTTTTTAATATAATTAGTTAAATCATTTTTAATTAAATTTTGTGTAGGCCTATAGGGCATTAAGCGAATTTTCCCCCAAATCTCTATTTAAAGAAATATTACTATTTATTTTGATTTTATTTCAATTGCCTCTCGAACAACCTGTTTTATGCCTAAATCATTGCTAATAAGGCAAGTATAATTTCTTAAACCACATTGTCCTGACATCACATAAAGAAAGAAAAACGAGCAGAAATGGGGTTTTTATAGGCCAAATGAAAATACTGTAAAAACAAAGCGAATATTTCAAGAAGACAAACGCCTCTCTTCTTCAGCACGGAACGAAATAATGTATCCAAGGAAAGTGCCGAAGAAAAATAAACAAAAAAAAACGCAGAAAGTCAATGTGAAAAGAACCAAAAAAAAAAAGAAAAAACCAAAAACTTAAAAGATGAATAAAATTCAATAAAAGCCAAAAATTAAAACAATTAAAACCAAATACCTAACAACCATAAAAGCGAGTTATTCGCCAATATCCGCGATTTGCACAAAATCCAAAAAAATATGAAATGCCATTGACGGATACTAGCGAACAACTGAAAAAGAAAAGGAAACAATTAATTCACTCAAAAAAAAGCGAACCAGCAATTAAATAAGTTGGAGAACTATATCATTTGATTTCGGATTTTAATTAATGCATTTCTTGCAGACACCCTTTGAGACCTAAGGGGTTGTTCACGTGTTGCATTAGATGACTGGGAAAGTGGTTCAACGTTTATTTCAGGTATTACTAAAGTATCGGCTTCTCTTTTGAGAAAACCGAAATATGACTCGTTTATTCTTAAATCACCGGAATCTCTGTTTAAAGCTAGACCTAAATGTTGGTATTTATAAATTTCAACAGCTTCCCTGTAGTGCTGGACAATACCTTTGTCATGCGAAATAAGGCTAGCTTGATTAAACAAAATAGTATGGTCTGGTTTTTCAAAAATGTGCTCTGCAAGGGCAGAGTCAAAATTTTCTGGTTTTTTCCGCTTTTTAAGTGTATTATGGTCTGGTTTTGAAAAACCAGACCATACTATTTTGTTTAATCAAGCTAGCCTTATTTTGCATGACAAAGGTATTGTCCAGCACTACAGGGAAGCTGTTGAAATTTATAAATACCAACATTTAGGTCTAGCTTTAAACAGAGATTCCGGTGATTTAAGAATAAACGAGTCATATTTTGGTTTTCTCAAAAGAGAAGCCGATACTTTAGTAATCCCTGAAATAAACCTTGAACCACTTTCCCAGTCATCTAATAAAACACGTGAACAACCCCTTAGGTCTCAAAGGGTGTCAACAAGAAATGCATTAATTAAAATCCGAAATCAAATGACATAATTCTCCAACTTAATTAATGGATACTTCGCTTTGTTTTTTGAGTGAATGAATTGATTTCTTTTCTTTGTCAGTTGTTTCCTAGTATCTGTTGATGACAGTTCATATTTTTTTGGATTTTTTGCAAATTACGAATATTGGCGAATAACTCGCTTTTATGGTTGTTAGGTATTTGGTTTTAATTCTTTTAATTTTTGGCTTTTATTGAATTTTATTCATCTTTTAATTTTTTGGTTTTTTGGTTCTTTTCACATTGACTTTCCGCGTTTTTTTTTTTTTTTTTTTATTCGGCACTTTACTTGGGTACATTATTTCGTTTCGCGCTGAAGAAGAGAGGCGTTTGTCCTCTTGAAATATTCGCTTTGTTTTTTCAGTATTTTCATTTGGCCTATAAAAACCCAATTTTTGCTCGTTTTTATTTCTTTATGTGATGTCAGGCCAGTGTGGTTTAAGAAATTATCCTTGCCTTATTAGCAATGATTTAGGCATAGAACAGGTTGTTCGAGAGGCAATTGAAATTAAAATCAAAATAAATAGTAATATTTCTTTAAATAGGGACTTGGGGGAATATTCGCTTAATGCCCTATACACAAATTTAATTAAAAATGATTTAACTAATTATATTAAAAAACCATTAAATAACTCCACTCAACCTGTTACAAATAGACCATCTAGACTGGCTGCCACGAAGGCGAGATTAGCTTTAAAAGCATGTCTGTAAGTATTTTAATTCTATTTGAATGAATTTTTCTGTGTCCACTTTGTTTGCAGTACCAGTCCTGGTTGAACTTCCTTAAAGTAATGATATTAGGGCTGTTTTAACACATTTTTAAAAAAAAACCTTTCAGTTTTAATGATTGAATTTTAAAGTAAGTTTCTTTTATATTTTTTTTATTCTCTTCGTTTGTTTTGCTGAAGAAGGCCCTTGGATATAGGGTCAAAATATTCATTTAAAGTTGCGTTCCACTGTCTTGTATAAAAATTTTCCTGTTGTTCTACTTATTGTTTATGATGGAAAGGCAGTGTGGTCTTTGTTGCTATTTGCGTCTAGCTTATGGGGAGTAGTTGACTTATGATGTCTTTTATTTTATTAGTTTAGGCAAAAAGCACGCTAATATTATCAATCAACAAAAATTTTCAGAATCTTGTAGAAATGAAAATCTTATTCCTAAGTCCTTAAGATATAATTTTCATTTAAATACCCGGAAATAAGCGCAATTCGCGCACACGTTACATTTAAAAACTCTAGTCCACATTATCAAGCAAAAAAAACAAACACGACATATTATTTCCTCAGAAAGAAAATCTCTTGAAAATTTTGTGTGTGAAAATCTGTCCACGGTTGATTATTCTCAGGTTGTACGATTGGAAAGGAATTTATTTAGTCACAATTTTCGTTTGTCTAGAGAACGTCTTTATAAGAAATTGGAATGTCTGAGGTATGAATCTTCGATGAATCATCGTGTTTATGCCCCGAGGTTTACTCCTGGACCCGCTATCGTTAATCTCTCCTCTAGAGGTCTTGAACCTAAGGAAATCCAAACTCTTGAAAAAGGTCCAAAATTCTCTTTTCCACCAAAACAAATTCCTGTGGCAGATATAGTTTCCTCCTTAGAATCTTTTTGCACAAACACTACACATCCATTTCTAAAACAGATGAAGTGAGGTCTAATTTTATTATTACACTTTACTGCAGCCAAAAAAAAGTTACATCTCATACTAATTTGACACCAGAAATTTCGCAAGACATGAAAATTTTGTTTAATCCTTGCAAAGACCCTTCAATTATAATAACTAAAGCAGACAAGGGAAATTCACTTGTAGTCATGGATACCTGAGATTACGACAATAAAATTTATTCACACTTAAATGACACAAATGCATTTACTTCCATGACTCACGACCATACTGATAAGTTTGCAAATAAAATTATTACCGAATTAAAGAATCTAAAACAAAATGGAAAAATCACTCCACCATTGTATAATAAATTTCTCCCCCGAGGTAGCTTTTGCCCAAAGTTTTACGGTTTACCGAAATTACACAAGCAAGGTATTTCCTTAAGGCCAATTGTAGCATGCACGAAAGCCCCTGCTTCCAATATTGGAAAATTGGTTATGTACAGCCTTCAAACCGTTACTTTATTCCCAAAAATCGTACATATGTAAATCGGTAGATTTAGTAGAAAAACTTAAAAGTGCAAGCATTTCAGAAAATACAATAGTAAGTAGTTTTGACATAGTTTCTATGTACACAAATATTGATGTAGCAATATCTGAGCAGTTATTAAAAAACAAAATAGAAGAAAAATATCATTTAATTGAAGATTAAACAACAGAAATAGATTGCGAGGTTTTAATGTCCCTAGTTAAAATTTGTAATAAGTATGCAATGTATTTTCAGTTCCGTAATTCTTTTTATCAACAAATACAGGGCCTCCCCATGGGGCACCTTTATCCGGGTTGTTAGCGAACATTTATGTAGAATACTTTTAAAATTGGGCCTTAAAGCCATGTTTTTTAAAACCTGTCTATTGGGGGCCTTATATGGATGATGTAATAACGCTCTGGAATTATGGGGAAAATGAACTTAGGGGCTTTCTAGATCACCTTAATACATATGACCGAAATTTACAATTTACCTTAGAAATTGAAAATGCAAATAAATTACCGTTTCTGGATGTTTTAATTATTCGTGACATTGATAAACTGGATTTTCAAATTTACAGAAAACCCACACAAAATAACTGATATCTACATTTTATATCCAATCACCCCCCCCCAAGTTAAAAGAGGTGTTGTTACATCTCTTGTCGATCGTGCCCTAAACATTTGCTCTGAATCTTACATAACAGATGAACTAAATTTTATTAGAGACATACTTTTTGGAAACGGTTATCCTATTGTCTTTGTTAACAATACAATTAGCCAAAGATTCGCAAGACACTCCCGTAAAATTAAGGGTCTTTTGCAATGTGAAGTTCCCGTCAAGCCCTCAAATATAATTTACCATCCATATATTCCAAAAGTCACTACAAGTTTAAAAAAAGTTTGCACACAAAATAATTTGATGTCTTATTTACAAATAATTTTAAAATCATGAATTTCTTAAATTCTGGTAAAGATAATCCCAGTTACTCGCCAAAGAGGGGTTTATCAAATACCATGTGACTGTGACCATTTTTATGTTGGTAGAACCCATCAAAATTTAGAAAAACGTCTACAACAACACAAAGTTGACGTAACTAAAGCTTTAAATTCTAATAGTACAAATATTTCTTTTGATTCTGCTTTAAGCAGTCATATCTATGATGACCCTAGCCATAAAATGCTTTTTGAAGAAACTTTCCTTATTAGCAATGATATAGGCATAAAACAGGTTGTTCGAAAGGCAATTGAAACTAAAATCAAAATAAATAGTAAAATTTCTTTAAATAGAGATTTGGGGGAATATTCGCTTAATGCCCTATACACAAATTTAATTAGAAATGATTTAACTAGTTATATTAAAAAACCAGTAAATAATTCCACTCAACCTGTTACGAATAGACCATCTAGACTGGCTGCCAAGAAGGCTAGATTAGCTTTAAAAGCTTGTCTGTAAGTATTTTAATTCCATTTGAATGAATTGTTCTCTGTCCACTTCGTTTGGAGTACCAGTCCTGGTTGAACTTCCTTAAAGTAATGATATTAGGGCTGTTTTAAAATATTTTTTTAAAAAACCTTTCAATTTTAATGATTGAATTTTTATGTAAGTTTCTTTTATATTGTTTTTTATTCTCTTCGTTTGTTTTGCTGAAGACGGACCTTGGATATAGGGTCGAAATATTCATTTAAAGTTGCGTTCCACTGTCTTGTATAACAAAAATTTCCCTGTTGTTCTACTTATTGTTTATGATGGGAAAGCAGTGTTGTCTTCGTTGTTATTTGTCCCTTTTACTGAATATTAAGTATTATAATAACTGATCATTCCTGTTATTCAGTGAAGGTCGAATATATTATAATCGTGTCCTGACAAAATTATGTAGATCATCCACTGGATCTTTTGAGGTTTAGAGCATAATCATTACAGCCTTATGTTCCCTCCGCCTCCACAATGTTACCACTACTAACTATTATTTTCATCAATCTTTGTAGTAAAATCATTATTACTAAAATAAATTTATATGAATTTCGAAAAAGAGGCTGCAAATCCTTGAAAGTGGCGTCAGATGTAAACAAAAGTGCATCATATCCCATGGTAAAAAAACTTAGGAGAAGTATATCCCCTCCTCACCTTAAACCTCAGGGGACTATTCTAGGCACTCTCCTTTTTTCTCTTATGATTAACAGCCTTTCAACCCTTTATGACAATAGGTGGAAATTTGTCGATGACTTGACAGTTTTAGATATATGTCATACAAACATGTTTAGCAGCCCAATGGGCATACTCCAAGATATTGCCTGTGAGGCCTCTTCCCCTGACATGACAGTTAACCCTTCTTAATCCGCAATAGTCTCAGTAAGTTTCCTTAAATCCCCTCCCCTTTTTCTTTCTCCTATTCCTCCTGAAACCTCTGTCAAACCTCTTAACCTCCTTGGTGTTACAATTTCTTCCAATTTGAAATGGGATGCCCATATAAATAATATCCTACGACAAGCAAACTCCTCGCTTTCCCTCCTTAAACTTTTAAATAAATTTAGTTGCCCCCAATCACATTTACTACAAGTATACATTTCTTTTATGCGTCCCATATTAGAGAATGCTTGTCCTGTGTGGCACCTTGGCCTCTCAAATGACGCAACACAAAAATTGAAAATGTCCAAAAGAGAGCTCAAAGAAATATTTTTAAAGAGGGCAAGATACCATATTTGCATTTGTTAAATATTTCAAAACTAGAGACCCTTGGGAGACTAAGAAATAATTTGTGACTCCGTTCTGCAAAAAATGCCATAGCAAACCCTTGGACGGCAAGTATTTTCCCCAAACGTGATTCCCCGTCCAGATTACGGCCGCCTCGAGCTGTTACTGAGCCCACTCCTGTTTTTTCCCCCATTCGCTGCGTTACTTCGAGATACGAAAGAACTTTTGTCCCCTTTATTACAGAAAAATGAATAAAATGTCCCAATAGTTTTTATTTTTTTCCCTCTTTTTTGTTTATTAGCTGATGGTGCTGCCCATGTTCTTGCACTCATTTGCTTGTTCCCCCTTTTTTCAGTTCCCCCTTTAATTTTTATATATTTAATTTTTCGTTCTTTTTTTTTTGGGGGGGGGGGGGTATTTATTTATTTTTTTCCCCTCCCCCCCCTTCTTGACCAGTTTTTATTTTTTTAACTCTTATATTGACTTACTGTAGTTGAATTATTGACACTTTCTTAGTGTCCCTTTTAATTTATATGCATTTATGTATCGCTCTTTTTTGTGTATATTCGCTTATTCCCCCCCCCCCCTTCCTTTTTCTTATGTCCGTTCTAGTTCTTTTTCTGATTCGTATTTGTGTAAGTTTAGTTTGTTTAGTTGGACCAGTTTTTATCTTTTTAACTTTTTAATTGACTTTTTACAGTTTTAATTATTGACTGTTAAATGATTATTCATTGTGATTTTTCTATTTCGTTGTTGTTTTTTGCATTTTTGCCAGTTTTAGTGCAACCATTTATATTGTCGACTCCGAAGTCCGAATTCGGCCCTTTGTGGGCTTGTGATAGTAATCTTTTTGAAATAAATATTCTATGTATCTTATAAACAACAAGGAAAACATCGAACCACTGAGAAGCACTAATGTGTCACCTTTTTTTGTCTACCACACTTGAATATTAGAGAGAGCTGTTTAAGGGCTCATTTGAAACCTAATTTTTATATCTGAGTGCTTAATATATATTCGGCTTGATAACTCCAATTTAAAATGCTATGTGACATCCAAAATTGTACTTTGGCCGCCATTTCCAAAGTGGGAAGGCTGAAAAACAGATAAGATACCTTTGTAATACTCAATGGTTTAAAACCATGAATCTGAGGTTTGAAATAGCCCATCCTGCGCACTCAAGCTCCCTGGTCCCATTTTGGTTTTCTAAATTGTCTGCCGATTATCAGAAATAGCATGCAACTGCAAAGTTGTACAAAAAAATTTAAAGGGTCAATTCAAATTTCGTAATCATATCATTGTTCTAATCGTAAATTCGTCTTGATAATGCCACCATAAAGTGCCAGTTCTGGAGTTGAAAGGCAGGGAAGCGTAAAAAGGGTGCCGAGATAATCTCCATGGTTTGTAAGTCCTTCAGTTATGTAACATATCCATAAAAATTTCACATTATTGTACGGATTTAACGGAGCATTAACTTTAATTATAAAATTAAATTTTAAGAATTTCAATAAGATCCAGAGAACCCTCAAGCATGACAGAGAAAACGCGCAATACAAAAAAGGTAGTTCGTTTTTTATTGGATTAAAAGGCCAAAGGAGACGAGCATACTGTCTGTTATCAACCGTAAAGATAGTGTGCAATCTCGATTAATTTGTGTTTCAGACAGACTATAGCAAATAGGTACGTGTGAGCTCCCCTGGTGGTTAGGATCAACCACTAAATATTTTTTGCTTGGTTTCTTCTAAGAAAACATCCTTTAAGATAAAAGTAGAACCATTAGATTATAAGTTTTATGGTCGTTCCATATGTAATGGCTGCTTTTCTGAAAATGCACCGGACCCACCCCTCCCCCTGATGGTCCTAGATGTAGCACTAATAGCATTTTTCCTGCAGCAGATCTTGTTATAGGTCACAGGGTTTTTATTAAATGGGCTTTGCCGTTTAGACTTGGTGAAATTTGATTTCACCTGAGTGAGAACAATAGAATTGCGAATATTATTTACTATGATTTTAAATTTGATAGCAATGGAAAGAAACATGTTGAAGGAAATAGAAATATGCTGCATATTTAAAAGAAAAAATTTCATTGTTGTGGTGTCTTCTGTCAGTTTTTATCAAACAGTTCGTGGTAACGAAGTGTAAATAAGGAGTGATGTGGCTCAATAATAACTAAAGCTCTAAGAAACAGAGTCTTGGTAACAATGAAGGCATCAAAAGAATCAAATTTCTATGCTTATTCAGCATACATAAAATTCATAAAGTTTAATGTTACCCATTAAAAGTTACGAGCCTGGGAAAATTTGTCCAATTTTTGAAAAAGGGAGAAACACCCCCAAAACATCAAATGATCTTAATGAAAAATAAACCATCATATTCAGTATATCAGAGAACCTTAGTGTAAAGCTTTCAAGCACCTATATACAAAAATGTGGAATTTGTAGTTTTTACCAGAAGAAAGATCACGGATGTGTGTTTTTTTTCTAAGGGAGATCGTATCAAACCAGTTATCCTAGAAGATTGGGAGGAACTCATTTTGTTTGCAAATCAAAAGTTCTAGTGCCCTTTTTAAGAAACCGAAAAGGTTGGACGGCAGCTAGCCCCCCTACCACGTCCATTTTTTCAAAATTCTATCAATCAAAATTTTGAGACAATCTTTTTGTTTAGCATAGTCGAAAGCCATAATAGCTATGTCTTTGAGGATGATTTGACCCCCAGATCCCCCGGGGGAAGGATTAGAAGCTATTAACTTTACCCATAGCTTGCATATAATATTGGCTATTGGGAAGTATACAGATACTTTTTTGGAGGGGGGGGGGGGGGAAAGTGGGAGGATCTTTTCATGGAGGATTTTTTCATGCGGGAAGGGATTTTTCATTGAGAAGAAGCTGGATTTCCTGGGAATGTTTAAAAAACCGTCAAAAATTAAATAAAGAAACAGTTTTTTCAACTGAAAGTAAGGAGCAACATTAAACTTAAAACGAAACAGAAATTATTACATATATGAGGGGGTTTTCCCTCTCCTCAATACCTCGCTCTTCACGCTAAAGTGTGACTTTTGGCTCCAATTATTTAACGATAGAACACAAGGGACCTTTAATTTGTTTATTAAGATTTTTTAAAAGTTCTAAAAAAAACTTTAGCCTAAACAGTGAGGTATTAAGAAGGGGGAAACCCCTTCATATACTTAAGAATTTCTGTTCGTATTAAGTTCTAGTATTGCTCCTGACTTTCAGTTGAAAAAACTTTTTTTTTTTTTTAATTTAATATGTTCCTAGGAATATGTCTGCAACCATCTTGGAGAGGTCACTTAGCAAGAAAATTGACCATGTTATTCGGAAATAGCACAAACTAGGGAATCTAATGGTAACAGTTTTTTAAAAATATGTTGCATACCCTACAAAGTAGTGTTTGTTGTTTTTTATGAATTTTAACTTCGCTCTTTACTTTCATTACGAAAACTGTGTTTTCAGAAATTAATTTTCAGAAAGTTAGACCTTAATACCCTAAGCCTTTTTAGAAACCCAAAATTAAATATGCCCTCTTTTTCCCAATGGCAAGCCCTAAATATAAAAAAGAGGCAAATTAAGAAACTTATAGCCCCTGCCCCAGGGCTGTTGGGGTTTTGTCATCCCTGGATAAATAGTTTTTAATGGATGCTTCAAGACTCTTTTCAGCAAAATCTATATCTCAAGATTTTATTAGGATGTCCGTCGGGGAAGGGCAGCTAAAAAGTATATATTTATGTGGGACAATAAAGTCTGAATCTTCAAAACGGTTTTGGAATTTTCAACATCCATTCAAAAGTACCACCTCCGAAGTTTCTATGACAACGCTTTCCATATGAAGCGGATCTGACAACAAAAGAGCAAATTGTATAGTGAAGTAATTTGGTATGGTGAAATATAGTGAAGTAAGTGCAGTTGGGAGTGATTGCCCTCCAATTACTTCTGAAGCTTCAAAAGGGTCTTGAAATTTTCAATATCCATTCAAAAGAACCACCTCCAAAGTTTCTACGACAGCGCTTTCCATATGAAGCGGCTCTGACAAAAAAAGAGCAAATTGTATAGTGAAATAATTTGGTATGGTGAAATATAGTGAAGTAACTATTATTGGGACTGATTGCCTCCAATTAATTCTGAATCTTCAAAAGGGTCTTGAAATTTTCAATATCCATTCAAAAGAACCACCTCCAAAGTTTCTACAACAGCGCTTTCCATATGAAGCAGCTCTGACAAAAAATGGAGCAACTTGTTTAATGAAGCATTATGGTGCCTCTAGTGTGATTAAGTTCTCTCTTCGAGCAAATACCGTAAATCACGAGGTAGTGATGTATCTAACAGCAAATGTAGGCCTTGTAGAAGTAATATAGAGTTATCTCTTGACATCCCGAAGGCTTTCCTTTCAGATATTTTGTTAATCTCGTTTTTCTGAAGCATCCTGGTTTAATTGATTTTATATAGCAGTGAAGAGACTTGCTTTAGGAATAAGAATGTAGACAGACTTTCAATATGCAATTCTTGGCTTTCTCAGGAGCTAGCGGCAGCAGTATTTCTTTGGAAAGGGCTTCAACTTATGTCAGCGATAAAGACTTTTGACGTATCTTCCTCGAAAGAAGATACAGTATTCCCTTCTACGAACTGGTCATGGTAACTGTCCTTTTTCTCTTGGATCCTTTAGAGTCCATACTAATATGAATTGAACCTGGAGGTCAGTAATTAAAGTCTGGCTATTGCTGGATAAGAGAGCAGAACAATAAAAGAAGTTCAATGGGCAAACTAAAAATGGCTTCTTTGCCAAATCTGTACTGAAATTCTTTACCTGATTCCATTTCGTCTAAGCAAGCCCATCAAACTGCATGCGTTAGAATGTAAAGTTGATGATAATTTTTATTTGTTTTTAGCGGAGCTGTCATAGATCATTTTACACTCTTACATCAAGTGATGATCCAAAGCCAATCCACTTTACTTTCGGTTCAGCACAGTCATCTATCCTGCAGTTTTGCTTCTCAAGAACAGATGCTGAAGAACGGGGCAAAGTTTTAAAAACAAGAAACATGCAATTTAATAGATGACTGGCCTAATTGCTTACATTACAGAGGACGAAAGCCGTGCGTATTTTTCTCTGCAATTGCTTATATAATTTGTCCGAAATATCTCGGTGGAATATACACAGGTATCTGAAAGAAGGTAAATTTTCCCTTCTGTAACTACCAATTAGGCTGAACTAGCCCTAATAGCCTAGGTATTGTGGTTTCTTTTTGTCTTTGCAAAGCAAGCTTGGTGAACAAAGCTTCAGAAAGTAAATTAAAGTTATAGGTAGCTCAAATTTGGGTAAATTTTTGGCAG
Organism: Artemia sp. Qi Xiang Cuo; assembly: GCF_049724085.1. NCBI lineage: Eukaryota > Metazoa > Arthropoda > Branchiopoda > Anostraca > Artemiidae > Artemia > Artemia sp. Qi Xiang Cuo. The sequence continues at coordinate 48,932,323 of NC_142798.1, read as the reverse complement.
TTCCTATTATTGACATACAAATAAAGTGAACAGACTACTCAATGCCTTTTTTATGCTCTTTACATAAATAATAGGCTAATCATTTTTTTGGGAGATGAATTTTACCCCCACTCCTATATATACCAATTCAGGGTATATATTTTTACATACGCGGGGGGGGGGAGAGTGAAGTTTAAAGTTACCTCCAATTTGCATCAGAAATAAACTTCAACCCCACCCCTCTAATGTGCAAATATATATCCTGAATTGGTATATATAGGGGTGGTGGTAAAATTTATTTCTGACAAAAAAAGATTGTTATATTTGGAAGCAGCATAAAAAAGGGCATCAAGTGGTATGTTTACTTTATTTATAAGTCAATAATATGAACTGCCAAAAATTAATCCAAATTTGGACCTAGAAAACTTATTTGTCTCCTACCTAGATTAGCTTAAAAAATCAAGTTTTGACAAGAGTTAATTTTCAATAGACAGCAGGTTCTGACAAGGTGGTTTCTGGATTTAATCTGGATTCTAAGATAGGAAAAGACTAGCTAAGTATAGGCATAGGCTGAAGTAATTTTGGTAAATTTTTATGTAGTTCATATTATTGACTTACAAATAAAGTAAACATACCACTTGATGCTTGTTTTTGTGCTATTTCCAAATATAATAATCATTTTTGCTGCAAATGAATTTCACCCCTTGCCTTATATATACTGATTCAGGGTAGCCTATATATTTGCACATTAAGGGGTGAGGGTAAAGTTTAAAATTACCTCTCATTTGCATCAGAAATAGATTTTACCCAGCCCCCCCCCCCCTAAAGTGCTAGTAAACATACCACTTGATGCCTATTTTTGTGCTCTTTCCAAATTTAAAAATCATTTTTGCTGCAAATGAATTTCACCCCTACCCCTATGTATACCAATTCAGGGTATATATTTGCACATTAGGGGTTGGGGGTAAAGTTTAAAATTATCTCTCATTTGCATCTGAAATAAATTTTACCCCAGCCCCCCCCCTCAATGTGCAAATATATACCCTGAATTGGTATATATAGGGGTGGGGATAAAATCCATTTGTGGCAAAAATGATCATTATATTTGAAAGAGCACAAAAAAAGCATTGAGTGGTATGTTTACTTTATTCTTAAGTCAATAATATGAACTGCAAAAAAGAATTTGGACTAGAATTTAACTAGAATTTGGGCTATTAAGGAGGAAACAAGTCAAGAAAACAATTCTTGTTTTATAATATATTTAAAAATTGTAATTGCCACATTTTGAAGACAGTTCTACTGCACTTTATACTCCCCTCTAATATACAAATATATAGCCCAAATTATATATTTCCCATTAGTTTTTACATTTTTTGATTCTGTCAGTGTTGGTTGAATTTATGTGTAGGCTACACAGGTTGAAACAAGAGTGAAACATAGTAAAGTGCATAGAAAATATATAATTTGGGCTATATATTTGCAAAATAGGGGCTGGGGTTAGGCTATCTATTGGGGAAATGCCCTGCAAATGTGTTAAATATGGTTTTCTGCATATTATGAATTGTTTTCTTAACATGTTTGAAGAAATTGGAAGCAAGATGTTCAGATGACCAATTTATTTTGATGCAAGCACCTACATAATAAGCAAGCATAAGCAAATAATAATATTGCATGCACAAGCAAGGAATAAGAAATTATAATATAAGCATAAACATGTCTAGTAACTAAATAATTAAATACTATAGTAGCCTACTAAATAATTCTACATAGCATGACTGCTTCATCTTCTTTCTTTTGCAAAAATTAAAGATCTGTTTTGGTTTTACATATCAATTCTTTGGGGTTTGATGACTAGTCATCCTGAACAAGTTCTGATATTTGTAGTGGTAGGGATAGAAGCTGTTGGGATGCCATTTTCTTTGTGTTTATTGTATGCAGCATTATTATGTGTAGTTGTATTATCCACATTGCCACTTAGGTTGTCTGTATTTGATTGATGGGAATTTTCCAACATTTTGACAGATTGATTCTGTTACATTGGGTAATTGAACCATCTTCATTCTTTATAAGGTATGATCTAGGTGAATGGCTAACATCAACAACTCTCCGCTTAGTCCACCTTGCATCAGGAGTCTTTTGAATGCTCACTTCTGTACCTATTTGTAATGGAGGTAGGGGGTTTTGCTGTATGATATTTTGTAGTTGCTTTGTGTAGAGGCTTGGTTAGAATATTTTCAAGTGGTCTGTGATCAATGATGACATCTATCCTCTGGCCATAGATGTAATGGTGAAAATGTTTGACTCCAAACACAATTGCAAACAGTTCTGTCTTGAGTTGTGAATAATTTTGTTCTGATTTGTATAGAGACCTTGAAGCATACCCAAATATATTTCCACCAGATGAGATTCTTGCCCCTTGTCCATGTTTAGAGGCATCAACTTCCAACTGGATTATATCACTGGTTTTATTTAAGTATGCAAGGTTTGATATGATAGTCTGTTTAATTTCTTTCAAGCTTATTTCATCTTTTAGTAGGTCTCTCAAAGGTCAATTTTTTGTAGCAAGATTGAGTATATATCTTGAAAGAAAGTTTAGCATTCTGAGCAGGGTTTGTAATTCTTCTTTGGTTGAGGGTGATGGCATTTCAGTAATAGCTCATTTTTTTGGGGGGTCAGGATGAATTCCAGTGTTGCTGATTATGTGTCCAATATAGCACACATAATTAACTGCAAATTCACATTTGTTTTTGTTAAAACATATTCATTTTTGTCTAGCTCTTTCTAATAATAGTTCTAGTCTCTTACAGTGATCTTCAGGGGTATGGGCATAAAGAAGGATGTTGTCTACTAATATTTTTACTCCTTCTAGACCCTCAACAATCTCTTCCATTTTTTTCTGGAACTCATCCCAAGAGGATATGAGGCCAAAAGGATATCTTTTCCATCTGTATTGTCCATAGATGGTACTAAATGTTGTAAGATATAAAGCTTTTTCTGATAAAACAATTGGCCAATATCCAGAGGTGGCATCAAGCTTAGAAAAGATGGTAGCACCTGAGAGATCACCTATCACATCATCAAAAGTAGGTATGGGGTAGTGAGGTCTTTGTATTATTCAAGTCAACTGGATTTATTCACAGTCTTACATTTCCATCTTTTTTTTCAACCATTACCATTGAATTTACCCATTCTGTTAGTTGAGCAACCTTTTGTATGATATTATGCTGTTCAAGTCTTTCTAGTTCTTCTTTTAGTTTGTATATCATAGCGATTGGGACTTTTCTTGCTGGGTGTACTGTTGGTATAGCCCCATCTTTAAGGAATACTTCACAGATACCTTCCATCCTTACAATTTCATTGAATAAATCTTGTTTAGTAGCTTTGTTTAGTAGCTTATCAATGGTGTTTTTTTTTTATGTTCAGAATCATTTTGATTAGGTTCATTTCTTTCAAAGTCAGCAACTCTAGAATAGGTACAGAATTATCTTCTATTACATAAAATTTGTACATTTGGACTTCATTACACAATAGGGAGCAGGTACCAGTGGTTGAGATTCTTGATCCATTGTAACTTGTGAGGTTTTGTGTAGTTGGTTGAATCTGTGGCACTGGATTCATTTTTAGCAAGGCATGGCAGGGTATGATGTTAACTTGCACTCCCGTGTCAAGTTTCAATTCAAGGCTTATCTGTGCATTTAGTAATAGTGTAGGAAAAATTTCATCTCTATTTCCTTCTTTGGTTATTTCATATAATAAGTTTTCTTCATTGCTTGTGGGAGTGTCTGCTGTAGTGATTGGATTCATTGTTTTACTATGAAAAACTTATCAAAGTGATTGAACTTTTTGCACTTTGCGCATGTTTGATCTTTTGCTGGGCTTATGTTCATATGTCCTTTTGTAAAATTTTGTACACAATTGAAGCAGTTGCTGTTCCTATTTTTTTTTGTTCATGCAATCAGTTTCCTGGTGAGCTGGTTTCACTTGTTTTGAAATTTATTCTTGTGATTGCATTTATTTCTTGTTTAATTTGTATTTGGTTTTCATCAGATTTTTCACAAATGTTTTCAGTTAGGCTTGGGTCGTTTCATATATCTTAAGGAATCTCTTTCAGCAAGGAGTTTTTCATGTATTTTGGAGTTCAAAATACCACACAAAATTTTGTCTCTGATCATTTCTTTGCTTTCTCTGTATTTGCATGGCTTTGCTAATAGTTTTATATCTGTAATATAGGTTATAGCTATCTAATGTCTCTCCTTCTTGCTGATTTCTGTTTTGAAATACATATTTTGCAAACACTTTGTTTTTTTTTTGGTGCACAATGGTCTCTTAATTTTTTAGACATGGCTCTGCTTTGTCCTTCTCATTTTCTTGAAATTCTAGGGTCTTATAAATATCTACCCTTTTCACCAATCCAATTAGGATGTAAGCACACTGTATTTTATCTTTTTTTTTACAGCTAGTGTGCCAAAAAGTGCCAGTCTTGAATGCTCTTCAAACTTTGTCCATTCTATTTCAAGATTGTCTGTCTCACAGTTTATTGATGGTGGCATGACTCCATTCATTCTGACACCACGCAGAAACTGGAGGCAAGATGTTCAGACCCAAGCACCAACAAAACAAGCAAACATAAGCAAATAATATTATCACATGCACAAGCAAGGAATAAGCAATTACAATATAAGCATAAGCACATCTAGTAACTAAATAAATGAATACTAAAGTACTAAATAAATACTACATAGCACAACTGCTCCAATGTTTCCTTCTCAATAGCCTTAATTTTTGACTTATACCATAACAGCCAGTAAATTCATGCTTTGTCATATAATTTAGCTGGGAAGCAAGTGAATACATTACCTAATGCCTTTATTTATGCTTTTTCCAAATAAAATAATTGCATGTAGGCCAAATTCACTTTTGAGCCCTTAATAGAACATTAAAAGGTAACTTATTTTAGATTTTACACTATGATATAAGTTAAAAACTTATTTAAAACTAATTAGTTATGACATTTAGCTTTTAATCAAACTTAGAAACAACTCTCATGATGTTTCAATGCCCTGCTATCAAAAAAAAAGGAAAAAATGCTGAACAAATTATCTTAGGCCCAAATTTTATCTAAAGGAGAGGTATTCTATTTCCTACTTCTTCCCCTTGCCTACTTTTTTGGCTTGGAAAATTTTGTAAAGACAATCTTTGTCAACTTTGAAAAAAAAAGAAATAAGCTTGGTTGAGTTCTCCTTTTCTAGACCTTAGGACTATACAAGGTTTTTTCTAGGACTTAATGCAGATTCCAAGCTATATTTTTTCTCTCTAGATTTATAGAGGGTGTAGACTCAGGTTGTTGTGTCCATTGTTTTTTAGACAGCCCAACAAGTGATTGTTTCATATCCTGCGCACTATAGGAAAATCAGCTGGGTTTCATTGTTGTATCAAGTCCCTGAGAATTATCTCCTATCAAACAGTTTGTGGTAACAAACTGTAAGTAAGGAGCGACCCGGCTCAATGGTAACCGAAACTCTAAAAAACGGGATTTTGATACCAATAGATACATCAAAAGAATCAGATTTTAATTCTGATTTCAAATATATAAGTTTCATTAAGTTTAATTTTACCCATCAAAAGTTACGTGCCTGAGAAAATTTGGCTGATTTTCGAAAAAAGGGAGAAAGACCCCCTAAAAGTTATAGAACCTTAATGAAAATCACACCATCATATTCAGCGTATAATAGAACCCTACTGTAGAGGTTTCAAGCTCTTATCTACAAAAATGTGGAATTTTCCATTTTTTGCCAGAAGAAACATCACGGATGCGTGTTTATTTGTTTGTTTGTTTGTTTTGTTTTTTTTTCCCAGGGGTGATCGTATCGACCCAGTGGTCCTAGAATATCATGGGAGGGCTCATTGGAACGGAAATTAAAAGTTCTAGTGCCCTTTTTAAGTGACAAAAAAAAATGGAGGGCGACTAGGCCCCCTCCCACGCTCATTTTTTTCCCAAAGTCACCCGATCAAAATTTTGAGATAGCCATTTTGTTCAGCATGGTCGAAAATATGATAAAAATGTCTTTTAGGATGACTTGATCCCCCAAAGTCCCCAGGGGGAGGGCTGAAAGTTATGAACTTTACTCAATGTTAACATATAGTATTGGTTGTTGGGAAGTATACAGACTTTTTCAGAGGAGATTTTTTCTGGTAGGTGGGGGAAGGAGAGGGTTGGGGGCTATATGGAAGGATCTTTCCATGAAGGAAGTTTTCATGGGGGAAGGGACATTGCTATGAAGGGGGTGCCGGATTTCCCAGCATTATTAAAGAAAAAGATCAGAAATTAAATAAAAAAAAACAAGTTTTTCAACTGATCAACTGATTATGATTAAGAAGTCATTTTTAAAGAACTGGAAAAAAAATTCGAACTATAGTTTAAAGAGCAGGGTATTGACTAGGCGGCGAACCCCCTAATATACGTGTTAAAAATTTATGAATATAGAAGTTCGTTACGTAAGTTAATTCTAAGTTACGTATATTTATTACTGATAAAAACGTTCGTAAATAAAATTAAACAAGTTTCGAGAAAGCCATTTAACCAAATATAATATGCAAATTTTGTTTTAATTATTCATGTACGGTGAGCCAAAATCATAACCTGCATTAATTCAAAAACGTTCAAAAATTAAATAAAAAAAACAAGTTTTTTTAACTGAAAGTAAGGAACGGCGTTAAAACTTAAAACGAACAGAAATTATTCCGTATATGAAGGGGGCTGTCCCCTCCTCAACGCCTCGCTCTTTAAGCTAAAGTTTTACTTTCTAACAAAACAAATTTTTTAAAAAATAAAAAAACTTTATAGGAAATATCGATGCGTGTAGGAGGGGCCCACCCCCAACAAAAAAGGAATAAATTATGTTCGGTTTAATTTTTAAAGTCGTTCCTTACTTTCAGTTAAAAAAACTTGTTTTTTTTATTTAATTACAACTAATAACCTAACCCAAATCAGCTTCAAGTGAAGATATTTAGCTTTTTATTTTGTATATTTTGGATAGCTTTTTTTCAGGTGATGCCATTGTCGTTTTGAAATTTTGATATTTTGTCTTAATGAAAACATGAGAAGGAATGCAACCATTAGTTTTGGATTTATGTGTATTTGTGTTTGGATGATCTCTCTTTATTCTATATGGAGGAAGAATGAAAAGCACGAGTTTCAGGACGAAATATGGGAGGTGAGCTCTCAAGGTTTTTATTGCATGCATTATTAGAAAATTCTTTCATTTATTTATTTCATTTGACATTTAATTTCAACAGAAGGGACTTTACTTTATTCAGTAATATAGCATATGAAACGAAGAAAAGAGAGGATATAATAAACGAAAAATAAAATAAAATAGGTAAAAAAAAACGCGGATTTTGTCAGCCAGTAGCAAAATATAAAGATGCAAAGAATCAAATATATTTCGACAGGGACCTCTGTTCGGTCGTCCTCAGTAAGTAAGTATGACGGCACTAGACCCTTAAGGTCCAAACCGGCGGTGCTGATTTCCGTTTCGTGGCCCTTCAGCCAGGAAGTAAAGCCGACTCAGTAAGTCGTCCTCAGTGCTCATGACAAACAAAAACAAAATCTAACCTTTTGAAGTGAACTCTACAAGAAGGGAAAAGATACTGAATCAAAAAACCGGCAAGAAAAAAAAATGAAATTCAATTCACCAATTGGATTAGATAAGTATTCTTTGCTTTGCAATAGATTTTGCCTGCCTGCAACCTCGATTTTCAGATATGCGGACAGGATGTCTTAAATTAGACTGGGCAAAAATATTAGTTGAGTCTTTTAATTTTAAGATACTATAAATTGGGCTTAAGGAAATATCTCCTGTGGCTCTATTTATAGCAAAATTTCTGTTAATATATTTTTTGATCTCAATTGCCTCTTTAAAAGATTGCAGTAGGCCATTTACATTAGATATTAAAGTTCCCTCTTCAAAAAGAACTAAATGATCAGGATTTTCAAAGATATGGAGGGCCTAAGCAGAATCAAAGTTGCCATTCTTATTTTCAAATCTCAGGGGCTTGTCTATTGAAATTTTGGGTTCATGCAAACATTCATGCATAATTTATTTCAGTAATATAACAGACTATCATGGTATAATGCAATAACTTTGTTATGACACATAACTTTTTATGCTGTTTTAACTTTCATTTGGGTCCATAGCCCATAAAGACTGCGGGTAGTATTGCGAAATTTTTCTTGATAATAACTAAATTTTAAGCATAGGTTGATTTATTTCTATCTTTCCAGTTCTCATTCTTCCAGGATCTTTCCAAAAAATAACTATTTTAAAAGTCTAATCTAAATTGAGTCCCTAAATTTGAGTTCGTAATCAACAGTTGTACCCTAAAAATGGTTTAAAAATATAGCCTCAATTACCTCCCTATATTTAAGTCATTAATGAAGCCCCTAAATTTGTAAGATCTAATTTTAAGAGCACTAACTAATAGTACATTGAAAAAAAAATATACACCCTTCTGGACTCCAATTCCATCACTCTAGAGATTTGACTTTGAAGACCTAGGTTTTCAAGACGAGAATAACCATTTATAGCCACTTGAAAAGCATAATAGTTTTCCTTTAACGGGTCCTTAATTCAGTAGCAAATCTCTTTCGAAGTTGCTTGAAGTCCAACTGGCCACTTAATCGACAAGTTTATTGGAGTGAATGATTTTTGTATTGTAAAAAAAAGGCCCATGGCCTTGAAAGAATTTTACCAGAAGGGTTGTACCTCAGATATTAGGTAGCTCCTCTCTTGATCCACCGACTGGTCCAATTGCTCTGTTTAAGTTTTGCATCTGGAGAAACATATATGGCATTTGTTGCCATAAAAAAATGTATCCTGTTAGACTTTCGTTTCCATGTCTTGCCTCCATTGCAGAACGACTCGGAAGTTGCCACGAATATAACATGGTTCTGATTTTGCAATATAAATCGAGCCGGAAGCTTTGTAATTGACTCTTTCACAGAAAACAAGATTTAACGACAGAACTAGAAACACCTTGTAATGATGGAAACTTCTGAGCTCATTTGCGGAGAAACGAAAGTTCAGAGAGTTATCGATCAAACTGCTCATGGTAAGACAGCTTCGTTCCAAGTGCATCACCAGAAAATTTTACCAGAGTGGGGGGGGGGGGAGGGCATTACTATCCGGAGCTTTTGTCCTACCAGGATTTAAAGTTGTTCTGTGGATCAACTGGCAGAAAACCAAAGTTATGCCCATCGAGCCCCCTACATCTCTCTCTACTGTAAAGAAAGTCGCCATCAGGAGCAACCCAATAGATGCGGTTGAAGACTCCACTTACCTGGTATGGTATGCACTTTGTCGATTGATGGTTCGATCACAAAACAGCTTACATCTCGAATAGCCAAAGCGTCAGCAATTTTTTGGGAGGTTGAATAGCATTTAGCAAAAACCAGATATAAGCCGCGATACTAAAATCCGCATTTATAGTGCGTCAGTCAGCACCGTGGTACTCTATAGAGCGGAGACGTGGCCAGCCGCAAAACATGACCTCCACACCGTCGATGTTGCTCAGACCAAAGATCTTCAAAGAATCGAGAGTCTTCACTGGACTGAATTTGTTAGCAGCCATACCCGCCTCTCACGTACTTTGCAAACTCGTTTCTCGACGCAGCTCGCCCAGCCCACTGGTTGCTCGTATGGCTGCCTTCTTTGCATGCCACATGACGCCCCATCATGGGTTGACCCCACCCTGCACGGACAGAAGTGACCAAAGGACGCCCTTCCCCTCCCTCACTAGGTGGAAAGAAAAAACCAACGAACATCTCGCCCAAATCAATATCCCAGCAGAAATAGCCGTGAGCCTGGCAAGCGATAGGTTAACCTGGAGGTGCCTGGTCTCATAGTTCTCTATGCCGAACCCCTGGCAAGAGCCGTAAGTCAAGTAAGTGAATAGCCAAAAACCGCAATTTTAGGCAATATGTCATCCTTTATCAATAAAAGGTGCCTAGCCATCCTAACTTTTCTTTCATAATAGCCTTAGAAAGCAAGATCATATCACATTTTCTGCTTGGTGTGAAGTCAGTCAAAATAGTACCTAAAAATATCCTTAGACAAATCATCTGGAAAATATTTAACAAATATCCCTCAGTCTTTCGAAGCGCCCACGTTTTAAAGCTATAGTTGGCTGCTGTAATTACTGTTGCCTCCAATATTTTAATCTCAGTCCGCCGAGTTATCCTCCTCTGCTTCCAACCTTTTTTCAATCGCAAAAAACATCCTGTGCCTTGGCTATTCTACTTTCTACGTCTTCATTACATCCACTGTGTTTATTAATAATACTACCCAGGTGAGTGAAGCTGTCCAATTGATTGGTTTTCTTATTTCCGAACATAATCTCTTCATCCTTGTTTATTTCTAGTCTGAGCGCCTTAGTCTTCTTAGCATTAATTTTCAAACCTGTTCTTGTAGTTTGACCTATCAAAACCTTCAAAAATACATTCATTTTCGCCAAGATCTTTATCTAGGACGCTCAAACCTCCTGTTCAATTCAAGTTAAGATGAGTTTTAGATTCCCATTTTATATCATGTTCCCCCATGGCATTTGCAGTGTTTATTAGGACAAACTGCATCAAAATAATCTATGAAAACTGAGATAGGATACAATCGTGCTTAGCTCTAGTTCCCATGCCGCACCAACTACTAATCCGGAGGTGTGTGGTATGGAAATGCCCAGAAGTTTGATCAGTTGGCCAAAAAAGCATTTTGCAAAATACCTGGGAGTCCTGCTTGATGAGAACCTGTCATTCCTTTATCACATTCAAGCAGTAGAGCTGAAGATATCTCGGAATCTTGGAATGATAAAGAAACTAAAGAACACTTTGCCACAGGAAGCACTAGTACTGCTATACAACGCTCATATCAAACCCCATTTACAATACTGTGCAATGATCTGGCGATCGACTTTTAAATCTCACCCGATGAAGGTCAATTCAATTCATAAACGATCTTTGGAATTAATTGTAAAAAATAATGACTATTTATCAATGGAATTGCTGTATCATCAGTCATGCTTGACCTTTGTGGTCAAGATTCTAGCTGGTGAACTCCCGTCTGCATTTAAAACATTATTTCGACCAATCTCGGACCAGCATAATGTAAATACCCGATCATCCTCAAACCTGCAAATGCCCTTCACCCCGACTATACGATCGGATTTGCTACGAATATAACTTGTGCAAGGTCAAAGAACTTGTTCCCCGAGGAACTGAGAGGTAGGAGCTCCCTCGCGTCATTTAAAAGAAGAGTAGCATTGGAAAAGATTAGTTAAATAATGGTAAAAAAAATAAATTATGTAATGTATTAAATATAAAGAGATAAAAATTAAGTTAGGATTCTATTTTCTTTTGGTATAATGATGAGGCGGTTTCCCCTGGGGCAAAGGGTAGGAGGATAATTGGTAGTTATGCTGGAAAAAATGAGACGTAAGGCTATTTCTGAGAGTAGGAGCAGTGACCACGCTGCGTATTATGTTTAAAAGGTAGCTATGGAGGTTCTCGGCGCCCAGGAATGGACCGAGCATTGTTATTATGTGTACTTTAGTTTTTAGATTGATAATAAACCCCATTGAACTTGCACATAGCATAACTCGCTTTTAAGTTCATCTAACCATCTTTTTTTTTCAAAACAAAATTTTGATCCGAATAGGACAAAAATGGTTTCGAGTATGAATTGTGATTTTGTAATTAATTGAAAACTGTGAGGAAACCTGTTAATTAACCTTCCAGTTTCGGAGACCTTTCGGGGGTGTGATGGTGCATCTGTCTCTAAACAGCCAAGGTTTAATGAGAAACGATACAGTGAATAATTCTATCATGAACAAAGTAATAAGCCGACATGGAACTGGATACAGTCTCCTCCAATGTACTGTCTTTGGCTAGCAATGTACTTATCCGGACTTTGAATTTGTTACTGCGATCCTTATTGGAAAAATTCTTAGGGAAGGGTCTTCAGCTGGTCTGTTGCAGTCCTCTCAATGGTAAGAATGGTATCAACAAGTTTTTGTAGTTACAGTTTCAAGAACCAGGTCACACATGGTGCTAAAACTGAAAAAGCGGATCTGGACCGACATTAGCACTTTGTCTGACCAAATACGAATGAGACACGATTTTTCTTCTTTTCATCTCCCTGGGTGCAAATTTTGCTCTCACTCGCCTCTTTTGCAAATCATCTGTTAAAATGCGTTGTGTGGACCCATACGAGACGCTGCGTTCTTCGTTAAGCTCTCGAATAGTTATTCGCTTTTTTGAACAAACAGTTTTTGCACGGTCTGTTCTGTTTCTGAGGTTATTGGACATTTCGAACGTTGCTCATTTTCTGCTAGTTCATTTTCATTTTAAGTTGCTCATATCGCTCGTAAATAGTTTCAGAATGAAAACATTATCACTACAAAGCATTTCTAATATTTCATGGAATTCTTTGGCACGTTTTTGAAAACTAAAACAGAATTTAGTTTTTACTCGTTGTTTAAATTTGATAATGTACAATAAATAAGGTAGACACAACCCCGCTCTAGCGTGTGTTGATATTGACTGACAAGTCAGAATTTGTTCTAACTCGGTGGTGTAATTTTCAGATCAAACATTATGAATGACAAACTAATAAGTTGTTTGAAAAACCTGTAATTACAACTGGCTAGGTTTGTTACACTCTAAAATGCTTTCAGTAAAGCATTATCAGACGTTAGCACGAAGAATAGTAGATGAGCAGGTTGTGAAGGAAGTATACATGGGCGTAGGGAGGGGGGGCAGGGGGGCAGCTACCCCCCCCCCCCTAGACCTTCAAATTTACATTACATATGGCTGGAAAAGCAGATGGTTTGGAAAAAGCAGTTGATAAAACTCATCACACTATCGACTTCCCCCCCCCCACTCCCCCCCTAGACAATATGCTGCCTAATGCTGCCTACGCCCATGGAAGTATAACTTCTGTTTAACTTAAGTTTTAATGTTGCTCTATGCATTCATTTAATTTTTTTTTTGCGCTTAGTTGTACCGAGGACTTAGTATTGTAGTTTATTTTAACAGTTTTCAACAAAGAATTCATTATTTTTCTTTCAGCAGAAACTTGAACTTGATGAACGAATAAAACAATTGGAAAAAAATTTGAATGAGCAAAATAGGGTTGAACTAAATCTAATTGAGCAACTGGAAAAACTAGTTGGAAGTAAGTACTATTTTATGTGTTTAATGGCTGTTGAGGGTTGGGCATATTCAATTGTAGATTAAAAGTTCTAGTGCCCTGTTTAAGAGTAGAGATTCGTTAATAGGGGGGGGGGCATAATGTCACTTTATCACCCTATATACCTCTGCAGTCCTATAGCACGCCATAGCGAGTTTTAGTCGGAACAATCGACAGTCAAATTACAATTCAAATGCTTTAAGCGCATATGTCACGAATATTGTAGGATTTTCTCCGAAAATTGTGTTTGAGGGTCTGTGAGCCTGCTGGTTACAAATCTGAAGCTGATATTGCAATATCAGAGTACAGTAAGTGTATCAACCAGTTCTTAGGTAATGAACTGTAAGTATGGAGTAGCTCGGGCCAATAGTAAGCAAAAATCTAAAAAAAAGATTTTAATAACGATTAATGTACCGAAAGAATTGGCTTTTTATGCTGATTCCAAATATATAAGTTTGATCAAAGTTAATGTTATCCATCAAAAGCTAAGAGCCTGAGAAAATTTGCCTGATTTTCGAGAAAGGGGTAGACACCACCAGCAACTCAAGTAATCTTAATGAAAATTACACCATTAGATTTACCGTATTAGGGAACCATATTGTGGAGTTTTCAAACTCCTTCCTGCAAAAATTTTAAATTTTGCATATTTTTTTTCCAGAAGAAAGGTCATGTATGCGTTTTTTTCCAGGGGTGATCGTATCCAACCAATGGTCCTAGAAGATCGGGAGAGAACTCATTCAAACGGAAATTAAAAGTTTTTGGGCCCAAGTTAAGATACCAAAAAGATTGTGCCACAGGAAAGTGGGGCTTTTTGCCATCTTGTGGCACCACAGAGAACCAAATTGGTATCTATTGAAAATTCTAAGATAGCCAATTGGTTTGAAAATATCAAAAAGTATGTATTGAGCTTCCCAGTTGCAGAGGAAGTAATGCTGAATGTGGCGCATTCGTTCCTGAAAAGTGATGTAGTCTATACAATTGTTATTGATGCATCATTGCGCATCTGCTATTATGAAGAAGGGGTGGTGGGTCATTTTGTGGGTGGGTGGTAAGGACAGATGCCTAAAAATGCTTATTTCAGTGCCCAAATTGTTTGGTTCTCCATGATTCTTCATGTAAATGCAGAAAATGGTGTGTGTGTGTGTGAGGGGAGGGGGGAGGGGGTAGGGGGGTAGGGGGTAGGATTTAATCTCTCATCTCCCTTGATTTTGACTAAACCTGAATGTGGGTCCTGCGGGGTAATATCTCCCTTCTTGTTGCGGACAAATGTTTCTGGCATTTATTCTAAAGCTTCATTTAGCTAAACTAATTTGATTCTTATTTCCTAAAATTATACACAGTGATGTGTAAGTGTGCATTAACCATTGTGAAGGAGGGGCGATAGGCCATTTTGTAGGTAGTTGGGGGGGGGGGGCAGATGCATCTATGAGTGTATTTTAATGCCTAATTATTCTAACAGTCATTGAGCCTTCAGATAAACATAGAATGAGTTTTGGGGAAGGGGAGGTGCTAGAAGTTAATATCTAATCCCTCTTTATTCTCGAGAATATTTTTAGTCTATGCTTTTATTATTGGGGCTAGGGGGAGGGGGGGGGGTAATAGTACCCCTTCCATTGCGATATTCTTCGTCTATGTAGCACAAAATACTGTATTTAGATGCCTACCGAACCAGAGGTGGAAAAGTCGAGGTGGGGCATGATGAACCTTGCCAGGAAATCTCCTGGAGGGAAGTGCCACCAGGAGTTTTTTTTTCAGCGATTTTAAATGGTAATATTTTTCATTTTTCATACAATGTTACATTCATTGTTTTTTCATACAATGCAGTAATATATTCAAACTTATGTTTACAGCGCATTTAAATTTCAGAGAACCTTTTTGTAGAGATCGCGATGGTTTCAGTCGCGTAGAAGATCAAAAGTCAGGGAGAATTCCCATCCATATAGACCGTAATGCCTCTTTCTCTCCACCCTAACTTCTGTACTAAAAATACTATTAAACACTTGTTCAGCAAAAATACTGTTCATCAAAATTTTGACTTAGTGTTGAAATTTTGCCCCAAATTTCAACTACAATTCAACATTTAAATTTTTATGCAGGGATTGAAAAAGCCGGACGGTAACAATTCTTCTACTATTATTGATATGTATGATTTATCAGCAAGAATCAGAAAACAGCCTAGGAATAACCATACGTCATTCCTAGGGCAGAACTAAGGTAGATAGTCATAGAACTAAGGGATGAAAGATTGGATTGATTTTGGGTTGACGCGTGACGAACCATGTCCACTGGACTCGTATGCGAAATCTGGGGCTGAATTTGCTAGGACTCACAGGTGGCGAACAAGTAGAACCTAAGCCTATTAGGCTTGGCCGCTTATAGTCAACAGGTGGAATACCGTGTCAGTAATACCTATATGTCAGTTATGGAATCTTTTATATATCCACAGTCATTGTTTCGAAGCCCCGTCAACCCTCCATAAAAAAAAAAATCAAAAGTATCAATTATGAATTTTGTATGAAAAGTTTGTGGACAGCTTCTTAAAAAAAACACACATTCAAAGACCTTGTGACAGCTAAGCGGATGAAGCTGAGAATCCTGATTCAAGGTTTCCAGGTTCAATCTCAGGTGTCACAAGGAACTGATATTACAAATTTTGTGGATGTCCTAATTTTTTTATTTTTGTGTTTCGATCATTTCTCCCATCTGTTTCTATGTGCTTCAAGACAATCTTTTTATATAAATAAATAAAACAGAAGTTTTTATCTGCCAGAATTTAATTCTTTATTTAATTTTTTTTACATTTGGCCGATGAAGTAAGACTCAAAATTTGCCCTAAAAGGCACAAGGAACACATACAGTCAAGGTCAAGCATTCATGCAGTTAACACCTCTTATTTTCTGAGAGAATTATCTGTTGAAAAAACCGGTTTTTGGTTATGTTGACTGTCAGGCTGTGTGATTGAACTATTGGGACTATTTCATTTCGATTGAATTATTTCATTTGGATAATTAGAAGGCGTTTATTGGAAAGTGGCGGGGACTTAAAAAAGCCCCCCTTTACGGGTAATTCTTTGTTTTGCGACTTTACATTGAGGTTTGATTAAGCTTCGACCTACGATGGCTGAAAGTGAAAAAATTATTTTGAATCCGTTATTGAATTGTGTTACGAGAGCACTTACAGACGGAATAAAATTGGACTGTATCATAAAAGCGTGTGTTGCTGTCTATACACATGAAGATGTTATAAAGGCAAAGGGAATCCTTCATACTGAGTTGAATATTACGAATCGTCTTGTGACCTACTCTAAAGATGAAGACAATATCATTGAAATGTGCAAACTTCTAGTAGCAGCTGCAAAAAATAATGTCAGCATGCCAAAATTTGTCATCTTTAACCCCTGCTCGGTTCCGGTCATCGGAGATGTGGTGAATGCAACAGTTACTGCCAAAGTAAATGAACTCTCTCGGAAGCTTGATAGTTTTTTAGCTACCCAGTCCACTCCAGCCGTCAGTATTTTCACAAGCAGTCGTATTGCACCTGAAATGTCTAAGCCCAAAGATCCTTCCTATTCTGTTGTCTTGAAAAATCCCCCCAAGGAACTCAATGGCCCAAATGACCGGAAAGCTTTCATAGACAGTTTCTGTGAAAATGCAAATGACATTAGCGAACTTCACAAGTCTGCAAACGAATGGAAGCTTGTGGTCAGGTCGAAAGCTGCAGCAGCGAAAATCTTCCAAGCCCGATCTCAAAATTACTGTTCGAGAACCCCTGCACATAGCTGGGCTTCGAAATGTAGCTGAGGATATAAACTGTGAAGGACTAAAAAATCTAATCCCGAATAGTACAAAGACTGAACAATGCGGAGTGTCGGTTTATTTAGTTTCAGCGAAGCAGCTAAGTGGAAAAGGGCGACCCTCCGGTGGTATTGCCACTTTCGTTCGTTCGACTCTAAGATCTAGTGTATTTGAAGTCAATGATAATTTTCTAGCGATTCGTGTTGAGGGCTGTGTTTTTATTAATGTATATTTGCATACAAATTACCATGATGAGTATTCGGAGCGTGCTTATACTTTTTTTAGTGATGAATTCGGCCAGTGTATTAACCCTATTAGATCCTTAATCATTCAATGCAAGTTGGTGGCTTCAATTGCGGTTTTAATGAACTGCTCTTATCTAGGTCTTTACATTCTACGCTATTGCTTGGTATTTTTGGAGACCAGTTTGATCTGAAGTGTAAAGATTTAAATTTTACACACGTACACACTTCAATGTCTACATCGGATCTCGATCACGTAGTTGCGTCTGCAAATCTCAGGATTTCGCCTATCAAGGTTGTGCCTGATTTGCAGCTATATGATTACTTACCAATACAGTTCTCAGCTGAGATTCTTTGCCACAGCTCAGATACACAAACGCAAACAACTTCGAAAACCCATCCTAGGTCTCGCTGTGATTGGCGTAAAATTAACCTTGTTTTATTTTAAGAAGAAGCCGCCAGAGTCATTAGTAAGATCCGTATTCCTTTCCATCTTCTCTCTAGATTAACTGCTCTTTCAAAGGAGGAAACACAACTATCAGTCGATATTTATTGCGCAGAAATTGGCCATGCCCTTCGCTGTGCTGCCGTCCCTCTAAGTAGACCCCGTCATCCTACACTTCCTGGCTGGTGTGAAAATCCAGAGTTAGTGGATATCCATTCTAATTTTAAATTTTGGCTTCAACTTTGGATTGCTTGTGGACGACCCCGTTCGGGGGTAGTCAATTCAATCCGCCTGCTCACAAAAAGAAAATTCGCGAAGGAGCTAAAAGCTCACAGAAAAAAGATGATTGATATCGAATCTACATGGGCCAAAATTAATCCTTCTCCTTTGGCGTTTTCTGTCCTCTAAAAGCGATGAATGTTTGTCCGCATCTGTTATCCCTGATTCTGAATGGTACACGTACTATGGGTCAGAATTTTTGCCTCCTGACCCAGCCCTCAACGAATGATACAAAGCTGAGTTGGAAGACATCTTAAATAGTTGTCTTCAGGGTGATAATATTTTAGCAGAGGGCGTTGTATGCAATGCCATATCTAACCTCAAACCTAAACAATTTTTCGGAATTGATGGGATTAGTGCACTCCATCCAAAAAGTTGTGGGCCCGCTCTCATTAGTCAACTAACTCTCCTGATGCAGATTATCCTCATTCAGGATATTGTCCCAACCACTTTCTCAATTGGAGATCTTACGCCAGTTCCTGAAAAAGGAAAAATTACCAGGCAATGCTCCTCTTTCCGTCCAATCACGATTGCTACTTCTCTTTGAAAGTTAATTGAACTTTTATTCGTAGATGAGTTTGAGAAACTGTGTTGCAGTCCACCAAGACAATTCGGTTTCCAACGCGGTATTGGTTGTGCTGAAGCGCACCATGTCTTTGCATATGCACTCCTGGATGCACACAAATCAGGAGAAAGCCTAGCGATCGGTGGCTTAGACCTGCAGAGAGCGTTTGATTCATTGATTCATGCGCTTATGTTGTTAAACTCAGCTAAAAGAGGAGTGAACTCAAATATCATTCGGGCCTTTACTGTCGCCTTCACGTGCGACTCGAGCTCCCTCACGATAAAGGCCTTCCGCCAGCCCCACGGTCAGCTTTGATACCATTCCGTAAAGGTGCCCGTCAGGGGGAAGTTTTATCCCCCAATTTCTTCAACAACTACATTATTGAGCCTCAAGACAGCTGTTCTTTATCATGCATTCTCAGTTCCATTGATATCTCCCTAGTATGCTCTACTGATGACACGCTGAATCTCAGCCGGACGCTTAACCGCCTTTCAGAAATATTCTCATGTCTGCAGTCCAATTACGAGAAAGTCGGTCTGAGATTTAACTCCCAAAGTCGGAAGTCTTGCTTTACAATTGGAAGAAAGACCCTCCTACTAATGTCACACTAGGCGATTGCTCAGTAAAACCAGTTGATAAAATAGTATATTTGGGGTTGCCAATAGGTACCTCATTACAGCATACCGCTCCCTCCTGATCTCACATCTTGAACGGCGAATTTCCAGCTCCTATGCCTTGATCGTTAAATCCACACTGAGATTTAACCGTCCACTACTGGCAAGTATTTTGAACGCTATCACTCTGCCACATATATTATATGTGACCCTTTTCTGGAAACTCTTGGCAAACCGTGAAAAGTCTAAAATCCGCTCTTTGTTTTTCCGTTTTGTCAAGTACCTACTAAAATTGCCACCATGGACAAAAAATGTTTTCTGATTGGGCGCTACAACCTAGCGGACACAAATCTAGCTGTAGAGACACTTATTAGCCGGAAAAAAAACAAAACCAGCAATTCTAAAGCACGTTTTTTTTTTTTTTTTTTTTTTTTTTTTTTTTTTTTTTTCGCCTTTCAGAAGTTGTTGTCCTTGTTGCTATTTTAGAAGAAGTTGTTGTTTCTGTTGTAATTTTTGAGTATGTTATCTTCCTGTTTCTTCTTTTCGTACTATTTTGTATACTATTTGAGAAGTTGTTGCTTTTGTTGTTATTCTTTAGTATGTTTTCTTTTTGTTTCCTCTTTTTGCATTTTTGTATACTCTGTCATTGTACATTTATTGTATACGACGGGTTTTCAATATATTATTATTATTATTATACTTTTTTATATATTGAGGTTTATTACCAAGCATGATTGTACATCAGTTATTATGGAGTGTATCAGTTATATTATTATACTATATATTTATTATTATATTATTATTATATTATCAGGTATATTATCATATTATTATGTGCTTCAGCTATTTAGCTCTCGACAACCGTCTAGATATAAACGAAAAGCAAGTCCTCGTCGGTTGGGGTGGAAGGATGTCGTAAGGAAACATTTAAGGGAAATGGGAACTTCGTGGGAGGATGTAAAGGGGGAGGCTTTAAATAGATCGGGATGGAGGAGCGTGCGTACCTGTGCCAGGCTAGTTGGTGCTGCGGTGAGTTGCTTGTGGTAGTTATTATGGAAAAGGGCCGGTGGATTTTTGTGTTGGTGGTTGGAGTGTGGATTGATTAAGCTGTGTATCGCAAGGAAGAAGCTTATTAAACAGTTGGAATTCCTTTTTTTTATGTTTGAATCATTCTCTCCCATGTTTTTTTTTATTCACCTTTTTCTTATTCACTGTTTTTTGTTTCATTCACTGTTTTTTCTATTCACTGGTATTTTTTCGCTTCATTCACTGTTTTTTTATTCACTTTTTTTTTGTTCGACGTTTTTTTAATCAGTGTTTTCCTTATTCACTGTTTTTTCACAGTGAAAAAACACTGGATAACAACCAAGGCCGTATTCAGGAGGGGGGGTAGGGGGGTGGGGTTCGAGCCCCTCCTGAAACGTAACAAAAATGGATATAAACAAATTTTTTATGTATTTTTGAGGTTTTTCGGGTAACCCCCCCCCCCCAAAAAAAAATCTTTGAGTAAAACCCCCCTCTGAAACAAAATCCTGGTTACGGCCTTGATAACAACCTAGTATGGATATATACGATTTGTCAGCAAGAAATCGCGGGTTTATGGGGCCGGTACCCCACATCATATCTTTCTTGGGCTTGGGCAGAATTTGAAAAACAATCAGAAATTAAATAAAAAAAAAAAAAATCAACGGAAAGTAAGGAGCAACATTGAAATTTGAAACGAACAGAAATTATTGTGTATATGAGAGGGGCTGCCCCCTCCTCAACCCTTCACTCTTTGTGATGAACTTTGAATTTTTTGTCCCAGTTCTTTAAGAACGACTGCTGAAACACAAGGACCGTTGATTGAAAAACGTGTTGGTTTTTGTTTTATTTAATTTCACAAACAGACTCATCCAAGGTTTTTTAATGTACAGTTTCAGAAGTGAGGCCCTCGTACCCGTGCCTATTCCAAAACCCCCAACTTCGCACATATAGACATGTTGCACCTTCCCTTACTCAAGATAATTTAGGGATTATCTAGGGGACATTCCGAAATTATTGACCTGGTAAATAAATACTGCTCATGTGAATTTCCTTAACAAAGGATGGCACCTATAAACCCACACACCTTAAGACATCCCCTTCCCTCTTCGGACATAGATCAACTTTGCCTCTTTCCATTTATGACCATTCAGCTAATATTTAGTGGATGGTTCTAAATGATTAAAAATCAGTTGGTCATTAAGATTATAGTATGACAGTTCTAATTAATAATAATGATAAAAAAATGAATACTTATTGCCAATTTCACAGATAGTGTTTTATTTCCACCAGAACTGGTAGGATTAATATTGAATATGTTGTATCCAAGCTCAAAATCGCTATCATGGATGTAAACGATCGCTAGATGCAAATGTTTTTCCAATTTAGCAAATTGAGTTGCTTCACTTGATGTTCAAATAAAATTCCGTGACTCACTCTAAATATTTATAAGGCAAATATTATGAACTTATATGTTTTTTAAGACCAAATTGCTTATTTTTTAACGTAATGAGTGGACATAATATATGCTTCTGTCTAGGTATTCTTGCAAATTGCTAAACGGCCTTATTGCGTAACGGCAAAAGAAAGAAATAAAGAAAGAAAGATTTATTGAGAAAAAAACATATCAACAAAAAATTATTACTTCCTCCCCTAAAAAGCAAAGCTTGTTTGTGGGGGAGGTAGAGAAAACAAAATCCTTAAAACAAAGAACCCTTTGCCACCGATACCATTAATGCCATCACACTAAACAATAAACACAAAATAATATCATATATTATACTTCCTCTGGGAACATCATATCAACAAAACCCCCACAATAAATAAATCAATCAATCAATCCAAACTCATATTCAGCAAAAAGCAGTTCCTTAATGATTTTTCTAAAAATATTGGGGTCACCAATAGTCTTAATATCACTATTCAAACTATTCAATTTCCGTGTACCTCTATAAAAAACAGAAAAACATGAACGGGAAGATATACCTCTAGGTACACAGAAGTCCGCGCTACCCCTTGTATCATGAGAATGAACAGTAGACCTAATGGACAATAAATCACCAAAACAACGAGGCTGAACATCCTGCTGCAGTCCAAAAATAAACCACAATATATAGAATTCACGAAGGCCTGCAGCCGGCAAAATTTTTAAAGTTGGGTAAATTTCTCGAACAGACATACATGGAGATATACCGGCTAAAATTCTTACGGCATGATTTTGTAGAACTCTTATTGGTTTTAGGATAGAAGAAAAAGTAGAGAGCCAAATACTCGAACAATAAAGTATATGTGGGTGTATTGAAGAAAAATAAAGATGGTGAAGGACAGACTTGGGAAAACAATGTTGGAGTTTCTTCATTATACCGAGATTTCTTGCCAGAATTTTGCTAGTTAAAGTTACATGTTCCTTAAAAGATAAAGTTTCATCTATTACAATCCCAAGGTATTTAAAAGACGCAGTCCGTTTATAACGCCATTGGGCATATCTAATTCCTCGATCCATGGGTAAAAGTTTGATGATCGCGAGAAAATAACAAAGTTAGACTTAGCCATGTTAATAATTAATTTATTTACCCTCAGCCATGCTATAATTCTATTAACTGATTACTTCATGGAAATCTGCAGCAGCTCCGCTGTCTTAGCTGTGCTAATGGCTGTTGTGTCATCAGCAAAGTGTGAAACTGTTTTATTAGTCGAGTTTACCTTCACTTAATTTATTCCATAGGAAAAATTATTTAGACAATTTGGTAAATCTTTATTAAATATCAAGAACAATATAGGACCGAGAAGTGATCCTTGCAGAACACCTACTTTGCTACACTTTCTTTCGGAAGAAGAATCATACAGTGGGACATACTGATAAAGATTGCTTAAAAAACTTCTTAAAAAATTTAATAATTTACCCCTCAAACCATACACCTCACAATTCTTAAGTAGAAGTTCATGATCCACAGTGTCGAAAGCTTTCATCAGATCTAAAAATATAGCACCTATTTTAAAACCTTTATTTAATACCTCCATAATAATAGTTGTGAAACAAATCATCGCCTGTTCCGTTGTCCTTTTTCTACGGAACCTAAATTGTGTCTCTACCAGTAACGTATGATCCTCCAAAAAACTCATCGTTCTAATACTAAAACACTTCTCTAAAACACGGAAAATGATGGGGAAAACAGATATCGGTCTATAGTTTCCTGGGTCATTTTGAATACCATTCGTATGAAATGGGGTTATACGGGCAACTTTAAAACGGTCTGGGAATTTTCCTTGACGAAAACACTCATTAATTAACCCACATAAAACTTCAGTTATAACAAGAAAAATACATTTAAGTGTTTTTAGAGTAGTATGATCGCTACCAGATGAATTACTACGCAACCCATAAATAATGTTTTTAATTTCATCAACTGTTAGAAGTCTAAGGTGAAGAGATACATCAATCGGGTCCCTCAGTAAGACCCGAACGTTGGATCACCACTATCAGGTACAACTGACATAGCTAGATTCAGACCAATATTCGAAAAATAACTCTGAAATTCATTGCATATGTCCTTTTCAGAATTCAAAGTCTTTCCCATTACACTAACTAATTAATCAGGTACACTATTTATTTTTAATCCAATCACTTCTTTTATTAGTCCCAAGGTTTTCTTAGGTCATCCTTCGACCTCCTTAAACTTTTTCTCAAAATATTTCTTTTTTTCATTTCTTAAAATTGTATTCAACCTATTTCGATAAATTTTAAATAATTGCTTATTTTCTTGTGTCGGATTAATTATTTGAGCTCTAAACAATTTATCTCTTACATTTATTTGCTTCAAGATCACAGGACTAATCCAAGGTTTTTTACTTGAGTGCTTTCTATTAAACGGTTTCAATATGACTGCTTGACTTATCAAACTCTGCAACTTTTCATAAAATAATACAAACTTTTAATTAGCGTCCTGAACTTTGCCTAAAACATCGTACCAATCCACCTTTTCTATATCATTTTTAAGTTTTACCATCGCATTTTTACTGATCACTGGAATCCTTGATTTTTTGCCTTTAACCACCTTCGTGATAGTTCTAAAGCTGGCTGAAACTCCAAAGTGGTCAGATACATCGTTGATAAGGACCCTGGGAAGACTCATGGGTACATTAGAAAGGATGTTATCCAGAAGCTTAGCTGATGTTCCCGTAATTCTTGTAGGGATATTTATACAAGGATGAAACCGGTTAGATAAACTTCTATTAATAAATTCAGCGCTAGCAGATGACTGATCTATAAGGTCAATATTAAAATCCTCCATAATAAAACATGGCATAGAGTTAATCGGAAGTTTCATTGTTCTTCAAATAGGTCCATAAAGTCTTGAAGCAGGTTCTGTGGAGGTCTATATACTACAACAATACAAAAGTTCAAATTCTCTCTAGTAATATGTAGAACAAAACACTCGCAAACTTTCTCTCTATATATTGTAAGATCTTCTCTTATTGAAACCTTTTAATCAGCCTGAATATAAGCTGCTAGGCCTCCACGTCGGTAATACTCTCGATTCCTTACATATAAATTATAACCAGGGACATGTAGTAATTGCGAGTTATTATCATTTAACCACGTTTCAGTTAAAGCGATTTCCTGAAAGACATTAGTATTTATTAATTCCGATAAAAAATTATGCGCAGAATTCAATCCCTGACAATTCGAATGAAAAATGTTAAGGCCAAAATGGCCCCTATCACAATGCAATGGTAGCGCCTCTTTTTTAAAAATATACCTTGATGGTTCATTTGTGAAAATCTCAGTAGCATTAATATCTAAATTTATATTTATCCTTACATTAAACTAGCTGGAAAAATCAACCCTTCGACTTTCAAGCTGCAGGACATTGCTGTTCCCAGGAGGTAAAACGATATCTCTAACCATCATCAATAAAAGTTAATGTATGTGACGGTAGAGGGTGGCGGTGGCGAAAAAAATCATTATCTACTAAACATATATCTAGACCTAGATAAATACAAAAAAAATAACAAAATATATTCTGTCAAAGCGGACATAAGTAACAAAAATTAAACAAAACAAATAAACAAACCGGTCGATATGTATACGCATATCAACTCCCAAAATAAAAATTCAGTGGGCTTAATATGGCTCACAACTTCATTTATAAGCAAACCAAAATTTAATAACCTTCATAATTAATAACTTTTCATATATACTCTAAAAAAAATAATTTCCAAACACTATAAATAACTAGCTCAAAACCACTGTTTACATTTTTAACGCTTTGAACCATTCAACCTTTTCAACGTTACCTGCAGATTTAATAGAAAGAATCGGCGGTACCACGGGTGGTATCCAGCACTCAACACCTCTCTCCATCAAATATTTTCTTTTCACCACCAATTTCTTTCTAATTTGGCGCACCTTTCTACTAACATCATCACTAATAAAACTGGTTTTCCAAACTGCAAGTCCTTTCCTCTTAATTTGTTTGCATTTTTCAATATCCCGCATCGGTCCTTTTAATCACTAACTTTGATTTTTATAAAGCTACTCGCTTCTTGTATCACTGAAAATGGTGGAATATCCTTCACTTCCATTTCCATCCCTCATTCAGCACTCTTTTAATGGTATTTTTCGCATCTAACAATGAATCAGTCCTCACATTCCAGAACAATATGTTGTTTTTTTTTTCTTTCCGTATGCTGGAACATAAGAGACTGATTTTTTAATGATGTAACGTGGGCAAATAAATCGTTTACGAGTTTATCCTGATTTTACATCTTAGACTTCAAATTGTCTACCCGATTATTTGTTTCTCTTGCATCACCTTCCACACGCGTGCATCTTTCTCCCAATTCACGAACAGTTTTTTGTATATTTTGCACATCAGTCTTCATACTATGAAGGGACTCTCTAATTTCTTTTACGTCTGATTGTAAGGTTTCCTACAGCTCCAAAATTCTTACGATATTTTCTGCATTTGTTTTCTCACATTCCTGTCGTAAGCATTCGCCACTCAAATCCTGAATAGAATCTTATGGCGAGGGCTTTTTCTTCTCTCTTAGAGTTTTTGGGGTTGATGTTAGACTTTCATTTGATTTATCACCACTCTCATTACCACCATCAGTTTTTACTTTATGATCATTTCTCTTTCTCCCCATTCTAATGGACGATTACGGCAAAATAAATTTCCAAAAAAAGGCAATCTTCAATCAATATATGCCACACGGTTCAAAAGTTCTTTATATTTTTATATTTACTGTGACATTTTGTTATTATTTATTCATTCATTTCACTGGCCACTACTAGCCCACTTCATTAACTATATTAACAGAATGATTGCACAACCACAATCTTCAAAATACAGTTAAAGTTTTTTCCAGGTCATTCATTACTTGTGTAATCAGATATTAGCTTAACATACTTCTTTCAGTCCATGCAAAAAACAATAGGCTCCTTGTCCAGGTTTATCACAGGTAAACAGGTTATCCGTGAGATGTGCTTTTTATTTAAGATGTTAACTGTCCAACGACTGAATGAAGACTAAATGCTGTTGATGTTTTCCTTTATTCCAGCTTTAGTTTGGTCAGCTCCAGTTTCCGAGACCAGCTTCAGTTTGCACTTATATCAGTTTCCTATACTCTTTGAGCGGTCTCTGAACTTCACGACTGCAAAGTTAAATCTAAACTAATATATTATATAATATACCATCTAATATATGCAGATGAGTGTATAAGCAACTAATATAAGCATTTGCATCTACATGGTGTTCATCCAAGGCCCTTGATTGATACTATTTGCCGTGAGCTCATGTCATTAACATGGCTAGTCTAGGGGCTAATTAAAGAAAAGCAACGAAGTCTCTGTAGTCACACCGCAATTGGTACCATAATATTAGGTAAATTTTAGACTTACACTTGAAGGGTGGAGAATGAGGAAACCTACCCCTACTAAGGTTATCTGGGAGGACCCCTTCACCGAGAAAAGTTGTCCCAAATATGTACCTTCTTAGGGCTCTATAGCTCATGGAAATTCTTCCGATACCTCTGCCTCTACAAGTCAGATCTCCTTGCGCTTGTATATGTAAGGCAAATAAAATAGTTTGATTGTGTGTCTCGCGCCAGTATTTTTCTGATTTGCTTCATAAAGACTGTAAAAGGGGATATCACGGCAATACTGGTATAAAATAAAATGTTACTCTTGTCAATAAACCATTTTTTTGTTCTAAAAATACCATTCCATTAAAAATAAACGATTAGGTCAAATAAAGACCTTTTGTAAAATAGCTCATTTTTGTAATACGTGTCTAATGTTTATTACGTCTTTTGACGTTACGATGAGCATTGCGCCTCCTAGAAATTTAATTTTCATTTCTTTATTTTGATATTTATTTTTTCGTATTGTAACAAATTGTTTGAAATTTTGGTCTTAATATTGTATTTAACTCTGTCAGATTTTGTCTACATTTCAGATAACTCGGTAGGTGAAGATGTATTTTTAGAAAAGGGAGAAAGGACGTTACAGGATGATGTACTGCCTGTTCTGTTGTTTTCCTGCAACCGTCCATCTGTTCAAAGAGCTATTGATTTGTTGCTGAAGTATCGTCCAGACAAGGAAAAGCATCCCATAATTGTTAGTCAAGATTGTGGGCATGTTGAAACTGCCGAAGTTTTACAGCGGTATAAAGATGAAATTATACATATCAAGGTAAAACAGCTGTCAAGCATAGGCTAATTATGCTGTGCATCTTTTGTTCATTTGAACTTTCACTGACAGTAGTTTGTTGAAGAAGAATATTTGATTCTTCAAACGTAAATGAACTATGGAAATATGACATTTCATTTTCTTCTCTAGCAATAAGCCTTGAAAATATAAAATTACGAATTGTATTTGATCATTTTCATACATATATATTTATTAGATGGCTCAAAGCTCTCTTAAATGTTAGTTGCCATATCTTTCTTGAAGTTTCTCGGGTATTTTGAAGCATCTCTCAAACTACTTTAAAGGTGTAATAGACCTAATTGACGCGATTGAAAACTATGGCCGTCTTTCGCAAATGTTAGTTAAAACTGAACGCGATAGGCTAGTCTAAAGAGAGTCTAAAAAAGAGTTAATGAGAGTTACCATGACCATTCCTGTGTTTAATTTCCTTTCTGATTTAATTTCGTTGTTAACCACGGATTTATTTTTATTATTATGTGTTTTTTACTGGTAATCAAAAATATAGGTAAGATTAAGCCATAATTTGGTAAGATTGTCATAATATCGCTGCGTGTTAAAATTTGTGAAAGGTTAAGAAATATTCAAAAGCTTTTATATAACATTCAAGATGTTTTAGAACATTCAAAAGGTGGAATAAGAAAACGGATGGGCTGGTTAAGAATATTTTCTCAATGCCACTTATATCTTGTTATATAAAGAATAAAGACACGAGATAAAGAATAAATATAGATGAAGAATAAAAATAGATAAAAGATAAACATACCTCTTAATGTGTCTTAATCATAGACATTACATGTTTTGATTGTAGTTTATCAAATTTACTCCTTAATAGGGTACTGAATGGATGGGCACATTGTGTTTGAATTCTTGTGCCAGTTTTTAATCTAACATTGAATTATGATAAACTCACCCAAATATTTGAATGAAATTGAGCAGATTAATAAACTGAAAATTAGTGACCCGATTAATTGTCGTACTTGCTGATCGTTTATTGGACCTATGGTTCAATTGAAGGGGCTCTTCGGAAACTGGATCTGAACTTTTGTTGGAATAAATGCCAGGCTCTGGTTTGCCAAGGAAGATGTAATACCAGTTGTCTTGTAAGAAGACTACGCTGTTGTAACCAATTATCCCATTAAATGGTTGTTTTATGTTCTTGCGCTTTTTTATCGTAACATTATTATTGCATAGAGGTTTTTCACATGAAAACAGACGTTTTGCAATGCCTAGATCAACTTCCCCATCAATAGATGGGCTTTTTTTATTTGTTCGTTTTTAGTATGTTCCATCTCTTTAAGTGTATATGCTTCATGATTAGCTGTTAGTTTATTTTTGCAGCATCCTGATTTAAGTGATGTTCAAGTTCCAATGTCAGAAAAGAATTTTAAAGGATACTACAAGATTTCTCGTCACTACAAATGGGGCTTAAGCTACATTTTTAATGAACAAAAATACAAGGCTGTCATAATTGTTGAAGGTTTGTGCCCCATTATCCCTCTTTTTTGCTATTTGAGCTGATTTGAACCAGAAGTCGCAATATTTTTTTTTCCTTTTTGTTTTTCTTTTTTAGCGAGTAAAGTATTACAGCCACTTCATCTTTAAAATTGCTGTAAAATGACATAAATAAAAATATATGGAGAGCTACCTCTAAGTAGCGTGTACTTAGAAAAAAAAACAGCCGAGAAAATATTTTTCAGTATTTAGGTTTTAAGCATAATTTAACTCAAACCCCGTTCAAATCGCTTGTCATATTGGTGTCTCGGTCTATTGATACCCTCTCCATATACTTCTGCCGCTTTTTTTTTGAGTGTAAAGTTTACAGAATTTTAGAGAGAAAATAAAGCAAAAAAAATAAAAAAAACAACAAAAACAAAAAAAGGGTTTGAAAATTGAAAATAAAAACAGAGGCTCTAGCATTGCATGTAGTAAAGAGCCATAAGCATTCAATGTATTTTTTCCCCTGGGCCACTTCACATAAAAGGGGTGGTCTTAGGAACTTCGGAAGGGGGGGGGGGCTCATTTGATTGGAAATTGAAATTTTTTGTTCCGTTAAGGGTCAAAGTGTTGCGCATTTTTAGCTGCCCCTCCCCCTCCCCCCAAAGGAATCTGACCAAATTTTGAGAAAATAATTTTTTTTTTAATAGTCTGAAGGTCAAATAACTATGCCTCCGGGGATGACATCCTGGGTCTCCAAAAAGGCTTAGGGTATTAATGCGAAATTTTCAGAAAATGTCGAGGAGAATGTTGAACTAAATGAAAACATACTATGTATGCATCAGCAATCTTTATCAAAAGGGTGTATCAGCAATCTTTTGGGTGAAACCAAATGATTATTTTTTGTTTTGGAATGGGAATCATCGGTGTGACTCTGTAAGCTCAGCCAGAGTCAAACCAGCTCCGAATGGGTACATCGAGAAATCTAGGGGAAAATACAGGAAGCGTTGGATGTCTGCAACCGTTCAGATCACTCCTGGCCGAAGGCAGAGAATCAGGGAATCAGTACGTGTGCTTCGCGGATCATTGTCTGCATGCAAAAGTGTTTTCTATGTATCTGATATATATCTGGGATAGGCTGATAATATTAAGTTGAAACTTTCTGGGCATGTTGAAGGGGATGTTGTACTAACCAAAAAACACTATGTGTATAGTAGGTTACCACTAGAAATTGGAACTACTAGTACTACTACTATTGCTGCTGCTATTACTGCTACTACTACTTGTGACTGGTATTTCTTATGATTAATTAAAAAAAAAAATTTTCGGGAAAATAAGTTTTTCAAAGAAAAGTAAAGGCCATTTTAAACTTAAGCTCAGCAGATACAGCTCAATAGGAAAATGACCTTTTAAAATTCAAACTCAAAACGACCAGAAATTACTATTAAAGAATAAATGAAACCCAAAACGAACAGAAATTAAATAAACAATTATAGCAAAAATATACAACA